>NW_013666302.1:5384-18543 GCF_000517525.1 Limulus polyphemus
GAACGAATTTACGGAAAATTAACTAACGAACGGAGACGTAACAATATATATATTACTAGTAATGAGGAGGTATATAGCAGTGCATATGCAAGACTATTAGAACATATTGCAATAGTATATGACAGAAACTTGAGCATACATTTTAAATCCTTTTTAATAAAATATTTACTTACGCATAACACATTAGTATCTATAATACGAAGTTGTGACTAACCAAATATTCTTACATCCATTTATTTAATTTACTTAAAAATGTAGTTAGCTACGATTAAGTTTTCATTTTTATGTATTTTTAAGGCTACTCAAGTTATTAGAATAGAAAGGGTTATGTATTATCAAGAATGACATCTATTGAAATCATAACAATAATTATTTTAGATTACCTAGTTACGGTGTGCTTATTTTTTTTTCTTCATTTCTTTGCCGATCGCATTGAACTTGAAGTAAACTAAATTATTATGTAGTTATTGCGGTATGTTTATTTGCGACAATTTAGAGATAAGCTTGAAGTACATGGATTGTTATTAATGTTTTGTGTATTAATATTATGTTATAACTTATATTATGACGAAGCTTTTTTTTGTTTTGTTGTAAAATTTAAAACTAAAGTGCTAGTCTACTTTAATTTTGTTGAAGTTTAACTTAAAACTAACACTAACGAGTGTTTATGAGATGTAACTTTTAGTTTTTTTAACTTTAAAAGAATCAGAAGTTGACAGAAGCTAGAACCATTGAAAGCATCTATATTAGTATTACTATTAAGTAACTTAGAGCATTCTAACATTAGTAATAGTATTAGTAGGCTTACTAATACTATTCGTATTACTAAGGCTACTGATTCAGTGGTTGTAAGCTTACAAGTATTAGGCTTATGATCGAAACGTTGTTGAATAAATCACCTTCCAGTTCCAGATTGACATCTTTCTGTTGTTATACCTCTTTAAAGCTTATAACTATTTTGTTATATGTTATTATTTTTGTTACTAATCGTAGTTTTTTGTTTGTTGTCGGACTCAAAGTCGAGTCTGTTTGCTTCACCTTCACCTCAGACATATTCAGCTTGCTTCCATTTCCAAAGTTCCATTGCACTTTCAGTTTCAGACGTGGTGCAATATTATATATAATAACTTCTGTAATTCACGTTATTTTCAAACAATTTTATTTGTATACATGTATACATATCTTATGTTTAATCAATTAATTAGCTTCTTATGATAAATATAAATATTTATATGTGTACATAAGGGTACACACACACACACATATATATATATATATATTTCAAAATTATGTTATTTATTCATGCATTCATTTATTTTTAATTGCAACATAACACCTTATACTGTGAGTGGAGCAAAGGGAAATTACATAATTCTTAGACACTGCGTATTAACTCCCATATTCCTGCAGAATTTGTGTTACATTTAGTACTGTACTGATAGTAACAAATTGGTGTATTCTGAAGTATGTTAAAAATCTTTTTCTTGTTAATATAAGTGATCGAATATAAAAAGAGTGAGTGTGAAGACCAAAGCACAGAAGCAAAATGTCTGCTTGTACATATGAGATGCTTTTTCCCATTAAAATCATTGCCAATCAGTAGGATAATTGTAATGGTATCTGATGGATGATGAGCAAAATGAGATTAAGTATTTTAAGTCACTTGTATTTTTTCAAATTTTAGAAGAAATCTTCATAAAATAGAGAAATAAAAATTATGAAGAATTAAGTGAGAATTGGGTTTATAAGTGAATTTAACATTAATTGGTTGAGGTTTAAGTTTATGTCACACATTGGAAAGAAAATTGGAAAAGATTTGCCACTTGGTGGAATCTAGGTTTATAACGTGGAAATTTAACAAATGAGTTTTGCATTATCAATCTTATGTTTTATTGAAAAAAGAAAGATAATTCAAGAACAGTACCTTGAACGTACTGTAATTAAAGGTAATTTGCCAAATATTTGTCTAACTAATCAATTGATCCAAATAATTCTGCAGTACCTCAATATCCTCAGTACAGCTAGATGTACCAAAGTTTAATGTCATCAGCAGACTTCAGAAATTTACTAATTAATTTCCCTATTAAAAACAATTTGAGAACTGACCCCTAAGGCAATTGACTAGTAACAAAGGGTCCAATTTGATTGGACTTCAATAATAAAATCATTTTGCTTTTTCCCATCCAAATGCCATAAAATGCAAGTAACTAGTCTCCCCAAACCCTACCAATGTGAGTTTCTGAGCTAATCTTTTGTGTTACAACCTGTCAAAAAGTACCAACTTTTTCATTTCTAACCCCACTGAAATGACACTGACATTAAGCTAGTAGTATTTGCCAAATAGAGTAAATTTAGAATTTTAGAAAAAATTTGTAGAAAAAATCATGGGGAAAAATCCATATGATCACCCCTTAAAAATAGATTAAAAAGTAAGGCTGGCTGTAACAAAGGGTATATTTTGAGATGCAGCACTGATGTAGTTATATAGAGTAAGCTTCCATTGCAAGAGCACTCTATTGTGGCCAATTAAAAGAACTGCAGTTAACTTAAGCAAAACAGGTCTTTATTCATCAGTCACCATTCCAAGCATGTCAATATTTTAGTCTTTTTAACATAAAATTATTTATTAATTAAACATACCTAATAAGCATAATAAATATACCAAAATGGAATAAGTAACACTCACAGTTTGATTCAAATATAAATATGAATATTCTATAGTCAAATTCAGTAGAATCTCGCCTGATTTGTCAGATGTGACAGGTATGTGAGTAGTTTTGTCTACTGTTTGAATAAGTAATTGGTGGTGGAGAGAAGTGATGTAATTGGTGTTAATGTAAGATTGTTTGGTGTAAATCATACCTGGGCAATTTGTTCTTTGAAAGGCAGTTGTAGTTACTTCATTCCCAAGCAATTTCAAGCAAGGCTGTTTTGTCTCATTCACTGTTGCAAGATAAGTCAGTGTGTATGGACTTGTTCATTGTAATTTTTAATACAGGAAAATTTTAATATCAGTCAGAGAATAAAACAAGAGCCTCTGTAGCTGCTATATCAATGACAGGTTTGAAGTTTGATTTATATCTTTGGCCAGTGGTCTTATGTATTGGAAATGAGTACTATAACATTTCAACTTTTAACTGAAAACTATCACATGACTAATTGTATTCTATCAGTTAATTCATCCCTTTTTTGTTCTGGAATTGGATTATATGGGTATGACTATAATTATTGGAAATAAATTCAGTAAAGTTGCCTGCCATTGAAGATAATTTTATCAGTCAGTCAACCATAAGTTTGGGTACTTATTTTCTTAAGATAGTAAGGTATATCATCTAAATGGCTGTCTATTGACATAATCACCTGGGCAACAGTATGTTTATATAATGTTTTTCATAGTATCATTAAAGATAGTATTGCCTCCAACTCTAAAGAAACAAATTGTTCTTGAATCAGCTTAGCATAACTTCAAGATTATTTGATCATATTGAAGTAATATCTTCAGCTTGTATGACTGTATTTGTTTGAATAGATGTTGATCTGAATTACATTGTGTGTGCACATTATCAGTAGTTTTTTATTTTTTTATGAGAAAATGTGTATTAAAAGCATTATTCTTTTATATAGAATTGAAAAAAACATTATTTCTGAATATAGATATACTGCTTTTTTAGGTTCTTGACATTAAACAAGAACATGGAAAAGAAAAAAGAAGCACAAACTTGTTGTCAGCTTTGTAACACAACTCTACTAACAGACCAGGTAAATGTGATTCATTATAAATAAGACTTCAGAAACTAAGACTGTAAGGGTTAAGCAGACTTGGGCTGTCTTCTATCTTTTTATTTGTTTTAATGTTTTGGAGCACGTTTAGGATCCAGAGTTTAAGTTCTAATAAATATCTTATCTAATTTTCATAATGTTAATTGATCTCTGTTCGTACAATTTTTTTTAATTTTTAGAATGCTTCTTTGATTAGCATTGAAATGAAACACCATGTACATTTGTAATAGAAGATCAAAGATACATACTTGATACAGTGTATCACCTAGTATTTTGAAATCATTAACTTTATTACTAATAAACATGTTTTTTGTTTCAGTACTATGTAATTTTCACTCTTCCTTACTCAAGGATGCAAAGTAGCATGTTATATCTACTCCTCCCTTTAAGCTGGTGGACTAATGATTATTATCATTATTTTATCTGCTATTTATATTAACAGTAAATAATAGCTAATGCCTGTATATTATCAGTAAAGAATAGCTAATGCCTGTATATTATCAGTAAATAATAGCTAATACCTGTATATTATCAGTAACTAATAGCTAATGCCTGGAGATATTGATAGTAGTTATTGTTATCACAGTCTGTATTAATTTCAAACCTAAAAAAGTATTTAGAAGTGAATTGCACTTTTATCCACAAGTAAAAAAAAAGACTCCCTCAGTTTTATCTTGGGAAGCTTTGTGTGGCACCATTCCTTTGAGACAGTTATTTTTTTGAGTTTCTCATTTTATGCCTTGTCTTGTGGCTCCTTCCAGATGAGCCAGCCATTGAGTGACTCAGAGGTGACTTGCTTATGGAGCTGCCCCTTGGCTTTGGTCCTGTGGAAGTTTCTTATCTTGCTTCCTTTGTTTCATCAACAAAAGTCAGATCTTTCATTTCAGGACTCTCCCCTTCAGTAGAGCGACAGTTCATTTATTTTCAGCCGGGTTCTGAGGGCTTTTGCACAAAAGATGCACATTTTGGATCTGATTTTCCACCACTATATGGAAAATTGGTCCATCCTTGCATCATTCTGGGAAATATCTTTTGCTGGAACCTATTTTCACTTTGGGAGTTATATTATTTGGGTTGACTTGTCCAGCTCATGAAGTCAGTATTGACCCACATTCAGTATCTGACTCACTTGGAAGTCTTTATCAACTCATTTGCTGGAGCTTCTGTTGTGTCTCCCTTTCTTCCTGTGTGAGAGATTCGGTCTTTCTTGGAGAGTTTTGCTTCTTTCTTTCAAATCCTTTTTCCCCTCTTCATTGGTCTGTGGAATATGTTTAATTGTCCATTTATTTCTCTCCTTCTGTCTCTTCACCTGTTACTATCATGGTGGCTTCATCATTCCCACACACAACCCTTGGAATCATTAGGAAGTTGCCTCTTGATTCATTCAAACAAAATGACAATGAAATTTGCTGAAAAAATGATATCTAGAAACACATTATTCATTTGTTGAAATTGATTTATTATATTTTTAAGACAAGGTGTACAAACAAATTGCACAAAATAGGGTAAGAGTCACAAATCTAGGTATCAACAAACAACTTTTAACACATGTTGACATGAGTTTGATTTCTCTGTCTCCTCCATCTGTTTACTATATGCATTTACACACTTCCTGCTTGATGTCTGGAAGCTTTTGTGTTAAACCACATGCAAGCAGGTATGCGAGCCTGACATTTTCCCCACCCCACAAGAAAAAGAAAGAAAGAAAAAAAAACTAATATGCACATGAGACTACTTGGAACCTGTCTGCAGTCTAGGACATGAACTGAACTGATGACCACCAATATTTCTTTTCATTTCTCCATGATTGACCTCATTTTGGGATACATTGCCCTCTTTCCATCACAAAGGTGCCTGAATGTATTGTATATTTTCATAGGTAAACAAACTTACTGATCTGATCATTTTAAAAACAGGGTCGCAAAAATGTCATGGAATTCTTCAGATCGGATTGGTATCGGCAGCAGGTACAGAGATCTGTTGCAGGCTTATTATAGACATATATATATATATATGTGTGTGTGTGTGTGTAAATCTACTTCATTATAGGTGATTTTGAATGATCACAAATGTGAACTTTTTCATATTTGTATAAGGTATGGTATATATATATACCTTATATCAATAAAAGCAAACTTTCTAACAAACATTCTTGTAAGTGAAAAATTCAATAAATAAAACGAAACTATGGGGCTGGAGCTTGAACCCAAGACTTTTGGCTAACAGGGTCAATGCTCTCTCCAACTGAGCCATCCAAGAATAGAAACTGTCCCCATCTCCCCTTACTCACAAGGCTTTATAACAATAAGTATGAAACTTCATACTACTTTGTGTGATGTTCAGGTAGTTAGTTGGCTGACTTACTATTACCCGACCAAATCATAAGAGTTTAAATACACTCACATATATATTTATTTTTCTATATTTAAGTCATATTATGAATCAATTAAAGTAAAATTTCTAAGAAACCATCCAAAAGTATATGCTATGATAAAGTATTTGCCAGTCTAAGCTGCTATTAAGTGTATATTTCACATAGATTTGAGGTACATGTATTTCTGGTTTGATGTACGTTTAGGCATAACTGTTAATTGATTTCATGATTTGAATTAAAAGCATTGTGAAGAAATATGACATTAACGAATATTTGGAATTTGATATTGATCACAAACTTTCACTACTACATTTTTTTAATCTCATCACCTATTCACAAAGAAAATTAATATTTACAACCATAATAGGACAAATTTGTGTACTGCTGCACTACAGTGGTTTTATTCTGCTTAGAAATGTATTTCAAAGTATATGCTTATAACTGTCTTAATCTAGTCAAATGAATAATGCTCTATAAAGCACATGACATTGTAAGTTTCTGTTTGATTATCCAGAATAGCTGCATACACTGTTCTGCATAAATTACCATCTGGTGTCTTGTTTTCTGTTTTTTGATGATCTTTATTTTGTGTATTATTTTTAATCTTGTGTTGTTGTTTTTTACTAGCATATCTGTAAAGTTTTTATGATAAAATTATTTTTTTTCAGTTAATATGTGTATAAAATTCAAGGATTGTACAGTGTACAAAAGGTGAACTATTAAATTTCTATAGAGAATACAAGAGCACAGTATGTAATTACATCTCTTAGATGCAGGATTTCAAATAGTGTACATCAAAAATTGAAGCTGAAGAATAATGAATTCAATTTTACCTAAATTTAAAGTTGCCAATTTTGATGAAATCAAAGTTAGATTGAGCCACTTTCCTAACTTCCATATATTTTTTTTTAGATTCATCTCGGGCTTTTCTTGTAGTGTGATGCTCAGTATATGTAAAAAATGTTTAATTCCTAGTGACTCACTTAACATACAATAGAAACTTATTGCTCATCAGTATTGTAATGTTGGGCAATAAAAGTGAGATAAGAAATTTTGATCAAATATTATTCTAATAGTTTTTCTTAATCTATTCGGTTTTTGTAGGAGTATTTTGAACACGAATTTTCTTTGATGCATCACATGAAGTTGGAGACAATGAGAAAGGGGTGAGTAAAAATACTTCTAAGTATATTTGCTAATCAGCATTGAAAAATCATTACATCTGAAAGGGTAAATGCTATTGGGAAACTGATTTCCTATTGGTAAGTTTAATATAATATTTTACCTTTTATTACTTTGTTTTTGTTGTCTTTTACAAGGCCTCACAATAATGTATCCAAAATCATTTATACTCCATTGAATATGGCTGGATACATGGTGTTATTGATGTTCATACATCCCAACAGTGGTGGGCACATTTGAAATGATTGCAGGTACAAACAGGAGTTCCAAGATCCCAAAGTCACTACAGTAGGGAAATGATATTTGGGGGCAAGGACCCTGGAAGTTGGAGAATGTTTTTGAACTTTTTAAAGTGAAAATTTAACTAATTTCACTAATTTATAACCCCAATTTAACTTACAAATGTTGTAGAGCTAATGTTTTTAGTAGACACTTTTCTGTATTAAGTTATTTTTATGATTTGTGTCCTTAAAGCTAGAACCCAAAATGTTTATGGTACACCAGAATTATACTTGCATTCCCTATTGTCTGCCATTACATGCCAGCTTGAGTACATTCAAATAACTTTCTATGTAGAATACTTTATATTTGTGTGTTTGTGTACATGGACCAAAAATTTTGTGTCCTGGAATTGAAATTTAGTCATTAACTCTTTCTATATGGGCATCATTTTCTGCACATGTCACAAGGATTTACTGAGTTATATTCAAAATTTAATTAAAGTACTTGGCACCAATATGTAGCTAATTATTCATACTTTAAAATTATGTTATTTTAGTATCATACTTCACATGAATTGCATGTTCAGTGTACAGGTTTGTATGTTATGTGTGAGTTGTCCTGTTTCACAATCACTTCAGACTTCACATGAAATATGTGTTGAATGTGAAGGTTTTATGTTTATTGGAAGTTATTCTGTTGTCTATTAATATATTAAAGTGTTTCCATATTTTGTTTAAACTAGGACTTAAAAGTTATGGACATGTTATGCATCTATATTTAAGATATTATAGATGTAATTACAGTTTGTAGAATTATACACCGACTTTTCTCTATGTTAAAATACTTTTATTTGCAAGCTTTCAGCCCTCTTACTGAACCCTTCATCAAGCAACATTGTACTGAGTGATAAAATTTTTTATCACTCAATACATTGTTGCATAATGAAGACTCCGATAAGAGGGACAAAAGTTCACAAATAAAAGTAGTTTAACGTCCATGTATAATTCTACATATTAATTTATCTACATTATGAGTTTTATAAAATAATTACAGTTTTATAACAGAAGCTTATATACTTCTATACACTATGTAGGAGAAGTCATTTCTGCACCTTATGTAAGATCAACATTCCTGGTATAAAAAATTATGCAGATCATCTTGATGGAAGAAGACATCAAAAAAAGTTGAAACATGCAAGAAATATTTGGTAAGAATGTTGTTTACTTTGGTAGTTAAAGGTTCAGTATGTGTCTTTTATATTTTATATATACTTCTTGTTATAACTTGTAATTATAAACTGAAAAAAAAAAAATATATAACATAATTTTTAGCCATTCTTTATTATTCCACATCAGATACGCTGCATAAACATTGAGTTTTGATATATTTTTCATATGATAACCAGAAAGGGTTACAGGTCCTTACACCAATAAATTATAGTTTATGCCATTCTCTGTATTTTGTTTCAAAATAGTTTCTCAAGTGCAATACTAATAGGAACTATGTTTCTGTTAATCTGAAATTTGTTAACAACCCTTAGAGAATGCTTCAAAGTATTAATGATTTTATTTAGGTAGTGATGAATGTACTATTACTTGTGAAGATCAAGAACACATGCCACAGGACATTTTTGTGTGTAGTGTTGGTTAAAGTACACATAAGTACAGTAAATGGAATGATTTCAGTATGCCTTGAGCTGATAGAAACAACAAGTATTTTACATAATCTTAAAACACTTAAATATACTTGAAAATGAAGCAGCCAACATTGTTATTCATGTAATTTGTTTTGCATAATCTTGTACTTAAAATTCAGTTATTATGATAAGAAATTTGAAGTGTTTATATATTTTTGAAAATGCTTATTAGATAAAATTACAATAATAACAACAGACTAAGGTGTGTGTGTTTTTCTATTTTTTTAAAACCAATCAACTTTACTCTTGTGACATGGTCAAGAAGCATGTTAATTTTCTCTTGTTTCCATGGGCAACATAACCCTTAAAGATCAACATTAAAATACAGAAAATTTTAAATGAAAGTCAAAGTAAACTGCATAACATTACAAAAAAGACTAAAAAGAAAATTAATTGTAATTTAGTGAAACATACAAAAGATAATCACTTTCAAATAATAAAGTGATACAATGGAATCTTTTATGTTAACTACAATAGACACTCAAGGAATATGTGGTCAAATTAGTATCTTTATTGCAAAAGTACTTCTTTAAATACAAGATTTCTAGAATAATATAAATGGATTGTAATTGTAGACATTGAAATGTATGTAGACTGTACTTCATAAAACCTTAACTAATGTCAGGCCAAAGTTCGATAAAGAGATAAATTAACACTGTAACTTATGTATGTTTTTTACTTTAGTTAAGTTAGGACTAAATTTTACTCTACTTAATAGTATCAATAAATAAATTTATAATGTTATTGTAAGCCTAACATCAGACCTTTTTGAAAACTTTAAGGTTTTAATGTTGTTGTACAAAATGGTTAGTAAAGTATACTTACATCTGCCTTTTGTTATTTCTTCATTCATAGAGCAGTTGTAGTAACTTATTCACTGAGCTATTCAGCTCTCTGCCGCAGGCAGGCTGGTTGTTATAGAGTTCATAATGCATATGCATGGTTTTTGTTGGGTAAAATTCTTACTGAGCATGCTTATAATGCTTAAGTAGAATTATAGTATGATTAGCATTTAAATAGACAAATGAAAACACTTTTAAACAATGAAATACACAGGAAAAAAGAAAATCCTTTAACAGTGAACGTTTCATAAAAATACCATTTAACTCCTTTCATACAGGGTCAATCAGTGTAGCTTTGCGCGAAATTAAAAACAAACAAAACAAAAACCATTTGATTGGCCTTATAACCACCACGAAAAATACAAAATAAATCTAAATTACTCTTTTTTTTTCTTTCTCAAATGACTGCAGATTGTAGCAGAAAATTACAATTATTTGTTCTAAATAGCTTAAGGCTTGTAACAGTTTACATTTGTTTTTATTTCATTTTATTATTTTAATACTTTTTGAACCATGTGTAACTAATAATCCTATGATGCAAGATGTAAATAACATGCTAAATGTGTAGCTCAGCTTATGGTATGGAATGATGTAACTCACAAGCATACCTTGTGGAAAATGTTTTTGTTATTTTTTTCATTATATAACCTAATAAGTTCATAATTTTTACATTTTAGTTACTTTTACAACAATCAAAAATATGAAATTTAATACTTACACATGGCCTCTTTTTTTCTTGCTGTTGGCCTGCCAGTGAAACTTAAGCCTACTAGTACTAATACATCAAATAATTTCATTTTTATCAAATATGTACTTGAGAACACAAAATAGTAGCACACACAAAGCCAACAATACCCTAAAGTATAATATAATTTAACTGGCTTTCTAAGGCATAAGTGCCTTAAAATAATTCCCTTGGATGTTTGATCAGAACTTGGCTATAGCAACTTCAGGGTCTGTTGGCAAATTAACTAAAAATCTCTACTGAGAAGAAAGTAACATTGTATGTCTTTCAATAAATTAAAACTTTATTCTTCTGTTGGTTATAAATGCTGTAATTGCAAATGTCAGAGAAAATTATTGGCAACTTGTGAAAGAGAAGATGTGATAGATGGGTGTGGCAAGTGGGTCTGACTTTCTGTTTTATACCTCAGTAAAAATAGAAGATTGAAGGCTATAAAAATTAGACTATGCCTTAGTAATAGTTACACTATAATGAATAATTTACAGGAAACTAAAGACATCACAGAGGGATGATGAAAAAATAAAAAAATGGGGAAGTTGGAGCAAATAAGTGACAAGTTACAAAGACAAGGGGAGATTAAGAATTTATTTAAGTATTTTGTTTTGAAATTAAGAAATTAAAATATATAAAATATTCAAATTTGATTTAGTAATTACATTTTGATACCAAATTTATTTGTATAGGTTGATAATGGAGTAATTTAATTAAATTTTGAATGTAACTCCATAAAATGTCATGACATATGGACTTCTACCTACTTATATCAAGAGGGTTAAAATGACAAAATGATAACATCATCAGTAAATTTTCTGAAAAATAAAACCCTTTTTAAACAACAGTTCAGAGAGTTGTTTTGTAGCTGTGTGATTACATGTTATCATGCATATTGAGTTACCTTGTACAAGTAAGTTGATTATCTTTATATTAGTGTAGTACAGTTTGCATCATTTTTAAATTTAGCCTTACTACAGGTTACAAATTGTACAAGCCTAAGGCCAACATTAAAGGAGGAAATAAACAGTCAGCATTCATTAAATTTCTGAGCTATCTAGAAAATAGGAACAAAATGCTCAGAATGTTTACATGAAAATGTCAATAAAAATAACTTGCAATTAAATTTAATAGAGTTTAAATGTCTTTGTAAGAATGCTATAAAAACTTAAGTATGGAAAATCTCAAAGTGATTGATCAGTAGGCCATCATGTGAAGGTATAATGTGAAAGAAGGACAGTAAAACACTCATGGAATGTGAAGTTACATATTTTAAAATAACTTCTTTTCAATTGTATTTCAGCAATTCTGGGTAAGCAAGGACATTGAATGTATGAAATAAAAGTGTGAAGTAAATAGTACACATAATACACGTTCAGTTAGATTCATTGAAAAAATGTCTTAACAGATGTAAAATATACTGTATATTATAAAGAGTTACATGAAAGTGCTGTTATAACTCATTTATTTTGATTAAGAAATATATTCTTCCATCAGTGAAAACTCATTGTTAATGAATAAGTTTTTTGCATAGGTGGCAGAACATATTTGAATTTGGTTGGGGGTATCTTATTTGCTGTGTTAATCATGACCATTGAATTCAAAACTGAAACAGTGACTTTCCATTATAGCTGTACACAACTCTCTATACCCTATTTAAAGGGGCACTTTGCGACTGGGTCAAAATTGGAGAGCATGTGACACCCATTTCCCCCGCTTATGGTTTCTTGTCTTATTCCTGATTAAATTTATTTCAAGTTAACATGCTTATGTTTTGAAAACTAAATATCATCAGAAATTATCCCATTTTTTATCCTAAGTATAACTGAACACAACTGTATGTAACCTAACAAAATCACTAGCTATTGTATGTACTAAGGAGGTAGAAAAATTACAGAAATATTCAACATTTGACCATAACTTGTAATGCTGAAAAAATTAACTGTTGTATGAAAATTTACTGACTTCCAACTACAATACTGCAGTATACTTTAATAAGAACAAAGACAGAATATATCATATAATAGTAATAGCTTAGTCTTAAGGTATGTTGCATATAAAACTGTATTTGCCAGTCATTTCTATTTTTCCCTATGTCACTCTTATGGTTGCTAGATCATTCCTACACAATCCAGGACTTCTTTCTTTCACCATCATGCCTGGACATACCTATTCATGGATGTTTCTCTTGCCTGGTAGGGTACATTTCTGGACACTTTTACTATTTTTGGCATTTGGTGTTCAGAGGAGTGGTCTCTTAACATCATCATCGTTGAGATATTGGCAGTTCAATGGGCCTGCCATCATCATCTTGTATGTATGTTAGG
>NW_013666302.1:19328-31973 GCF_000517525.1 Limulus polyphemus
GCTGTAAAATTCTTATCAATGCCATAAGTGTAGCTACCAGTTTGGCCACCAATTTTGATTTAACTCCTTCAAGTAGCACTCTCAATCCTTTTTGGGCTGCACCTTTTTTTCACACCTACGGTGTTTTTGATTAGATATGACTTTTTGTCAATACACCCCAACAAACCACAGTAAGTAAGAAAGTTACACTTGATAGTAACCCACATTAGCTTTAAGATCACAGCCATATTATTTGGAACAGATCTTTTCTTTACAGAGCCAACCAGATTCTTTAAAATATATGGGGGTAGTTTTCCTCTCTTAAACAGTGTTAATAATTTCCTTTATAGTAACGCCATGGAAAATAGATTAAAAGTTTCATGTCATCACCTGCATGCACTTGGTACAGCTGTATCAAGCATAAATACTTTTTGATTAGAAGAATTTCATAAAATTTAGTAAATTTGTGTTGAAAAGTTGGCAATGAATAATCAGTAATAACTATCCACCCATATGATTCTTTTGAAAACTTGAACTAGAAGCTGCTAATCTAGTTCGCTTGGCTTAACAAATACTTATGTATCTGCACATCCTTTCACCTTATAGTTTTGCTGCTCTAAGTCAGCCATCTTTAAGCTGAATGACAAAAAACTAAAAATGTTCACTTTTAGTCTTAGGTGAAGCTGTAATAAAACTGTTACACCAATAGATCATGTGATTTTTTACATAGGCATGCACAAATATTTTTGTCAAATCTGAATGGTTTTTGTTGAATAACTTTCCACATGTGGCTTATATTTACACCAATTGAGACTCGTAATTGTAGGTTGAAAAGATCTATCAGTGTACCAATTTTGAAAAAAATCCTTAAGTTAAGTATGTTTTCCTATCAAATAAAGTTCCATACTTTTGGTGCAAAGAAAAGAGAAGAAACTCAATCAGAATTGGAGATGTTATATCTTTGGTATTTCTTAATTGATTGCCTTGAAGTTTAGTATGTGAAGTAAGAGTCCAGTAGAGCACATCCACTGAAAATATGTGAGTTTGGTTTACCACAGTCCAAGCTACAGAAGGTGGAAAATTGCTAAACTATCACTCCTGTTAATAATGCAAATTGTGTCCTGCAGCAGGTTGTTTTGGCTATGCTACACTCTACTGTGTGTCTTGATTCATACAGCTACATTGTTGTTCTTTCATCAGTTGACAGGAAGGTACTTGTTCTTGAGGTCTTTGCTCTCTCATTCTAGAGCTCCTGTTTTGGTCTTATGACTACTATATCTGTTTGTTGTCTTGAATGTCTCAGAAATTTAACTTAGTGGTGTATTGGCTGTCATGCCCAGATCGACTCCTTCCAACAATGTGGTCTTTACATTTTCTGATATTTCAGTAGATTTTTTTCTACTTTGGAAGTACTCTTATTGATATAGTTGTAACTATACTCAACACCAAGCTTCCAATATTTTGTTGCCAGTCTTAGGCTCTGAGGCCCAAACAGTGGCTCACCTGACACTAGATTAGTCTAACCTCTTTCTGTATGCTAAGGGCTGAGCACAGCCCTATGGCTAGTATGCTGGACTGTGGATCCAGGGTTCTGTGATGCATGCCCTGCTACTATAATAAAAAAAACTAGGCTTTGCACTTTGGGACTGTGTGAGCATTATAACAGTGATGGTCAAATCCAACTATTTGATTAGAGTAGCCCACAAGTTGTGGGAGGGTTGGGTTGAGTAACTGCCTTCTCTCTAGTCAGTCATTTCAAGATGAGGGATGACTAGTGAAGATATTCCTTTTGAAGCTTTGAACAAAGTTCAAGAAAAATAACTGTGTGCTTATCCTTCTCTTTGACTTTTTTCCAGGATGCTGTCTCTAATTTGCAACAATGCTAGCTGGATTCTTCTCATTGCCTTCCATTGGCCAGTGCAGTTTTGGTTTCCACTCCTTTGCCTTTTGGCAATTCTATTTCTTTCCATCTTGAAAATCCCTGTCATGTCAGCCTTGAATGGTCAACTTATACCATGGTATGCCAAGCCTTTATTTTCATGTATGGTTTTTGTTCAATCTCATGCAAAATGGGCAGGTTTTTCTTGAAGGATAGCCTGTATTCTTGCTCACTCTTGTTGATCATCCACTAATATGATTTATCAATGCAAATGAATGTTTTTCAACACTGGTTCTTCTTTCCACCAGATCATCCAACTCTTACTCATCTCCCTTTTTTTACCAGATTTTTTAAGATAAATTTAACCATTTCTGTGATCAGTGGATACAGATTGTTTTTGTTAACAACCTTACTTTCTGTGATTCTTTTTGGCTTTTCTAATTAGAGGTACTCATCCAATCTCTTTCATGGATTGGAACCTCTCTTTAGTGGTCAGGGCTCTTACAAGTCCTCTATTCAAATCTTTGGCCATCTATTTCGCATATAATCATTCTTTTAATATGTATTTCTTCTCCTTGCTTGTATAAGAATTAGCTTTGGTATTTTTGCCTTCAACACTTCAACATTTTTATTTCATTTCAGGCCTTTTCTTTCTTCTCCAGACTTAGGTTGCAGGAGAAAGTGATATAATGTTTTCTTCAATCACACTTCTTTCTATTTCTTTATACAATTGTTCTGACCCCAGGCCTTTTCTTTTTCTGGTGTGGGCTGTATGATGTTACTTTGAAGTAATCTTTTCCTGCCTTGGGATCCCTCTACTTCTAGAGTTTTATATCCTCCACCTTGACTAGATAGGTCAAGCAATTCATCCAGCTTATCTACTCCACAGGGGAAGATGATACGTTCTGTCTTTTTAATGTCACCTTCCTTCAAGTTTATCATCTCATGTCTTCTCTTGCTTCTGGTCATAGATATTCCATGTGCAAAATACTGATAGTAGAGATGTTTACGAACCCAGAAACATTGCTTACATCACATTGCAGTCTCAGCAGCCTCTGGGTTTCCTTTTTTTCCAGTTTTCATCCTTACTCTGTAATTTTTCCAGACTTTGTAGGTGAGTTGTTAATAAAAAATAATGAAGGAGATGCGGGAATCTATTGACTGGCTAATGTTGCTTCACAGGGAATACTTCTGTATTCCCAAATCCATATTGATAGTGACTACTGTTGAGATGGGTTTTTTGCAAGATTTCTTTGGTGGTATATATATATATGTAGCTATCTTCCAACAACAGACTAACAACAACAAAAAAGGATGGCTATATACCCACTCCTCCGGATGACAGCTACTGTTCCTATTTGTGGCAGCCCATTATACAGTCTTTCAGTGAGGAACCTTATGCAGATGAAATGATTCCTGTTTGGTTTGCATACCTTTCTGTTATTCATCCGTACTTAAAATCCTCCCTCTTAATTTTTTCTTGTGGAGTGGAGGAAAATCCTTGCTTCTCCAGTACCAAGCTGCTCAGGAGATCGATATGGAGAGTTTCTCTTTGGGTCAGTGTAACCCCAGTGATATCCCCATGGACAAAGCTCTCGATCAGAAGTAGGGTAGTGGTGTCAACATGGAAGAATGAAATAGGTCACCTCATCTCTTGGTACCAGATTATTCCTGGTGGTTGTAACCAGCCAGATGGGTCTTGAGTTCTCCTTGGAAAGCAGGTCTGGGATGACTCATGCCTGAACCTGCATATTCTCTTGTACTGTAAGGATTGAACTGTCTTGGCAACATTTAACTTGCCAACCCTCTTGAAGAAACAAAACAGAATATTCTTATGATAGAATTTTTCTGAACAACCTCTTATGTTGGATGAAGAGTATTCTCTACTTGAGATAGATATTCCTTCCCCTAATGGAAAATACACTCTATAAGTTTGCCCTTTTTGCTACTATAATATCAGAAAGGAGCTCATCATTTTAACTCCTTCATACCTATCCCTTCACAATCTTCTCAATATTGGATTCTAGCTACTTGTTATGTGCAGGGTTCAGTAATATAGTCTGAAGTGTAGCATTTTTCTTACTTGAAAATGTATTTCAGATTAAACCACCTATCGTACCTCCTCACTTCAGGTATGTCCATTTGCCCTATCACAAATGAGCTTTTGGTTTATACAAAGTTTTCAAGGGGAGATTATGTGTCACCCTTCTATGGTGGAGGGTAAAAGTCAAATTCTGATGGCAACATGGACTAATGAATGTATTGTTTATAGGGATAAGAGCTCCTTCTAAGGCTTGTTCAAGCTAAAAACGTTTCAGTATCAGTAGCAAAGCACTAGCCATTTGTTTTTTATTGGGGTGAATATCTATCTGAAGTGCATTTTCAGATAAGGAAAATGTTAACTTTCATGCTCTGTGCATGCATAGTTGATGATGTGCTTTAGTGTTAAACAAGTATTAAATGAAACAGACTAATAATATCATATTTGATTTTTTCTGTTTTTTATTAATAATTTTCTGTAGGCTGCAGAATCTTCACTAGTTGTTACATTTGCTTTTGCATGTTTCAGTAACTGAAACTTAAAAACACCTGTTGATTTATGTATGGGTATTGTTAGTAAATACTACATGATTGTATTGGCAGGATAGTGCGTTTTTATATTTAGTTTTAACTGTAAATGTTTTCACCTGTTGTTTTTAGCATTATATTAAACAAGAAAAGTTTTACTTATGTAAAAAAAAGAATTATAACTTATCATTTGATTTAGAAGTCCAAATAGTAATAAAGTGTTTGTGTAAAATATTCACTCTGTTTTATATTTGAACTATTATTTTTAACTATTTTTGAATACTTTCTTATTGGTTAGTAAGGAGAGTTCATTCAAAGAAAAAGACGTACAAATTATAGATGAAGAACAACCATATGATGTTCAGGAAGCTATTATACCAGCAAGTGTATCTAAGGGTACAAGACGACAGAAGAAGGTATAGTTATTAGTTGCCTTATTGAATCTTAATGTTAAAACTTTATATTTTGTTACATTGTATTTTTTTTTTCAATATTTCTTGAAATATATTTTTGACAAACATAACATTTATTAGGTCTTTTTTTATGGGTGAGTTTGAAGTTAAAACATCATTAACTTTCTGAATTATAAACTCACCTTCATTTTAAACTACTAAATTCTGGGCATATATTGATATTGGTGTGAGTTTTATTCTGTAGATTTCTTTGCAGGAAGACATTACGAAACAAATTTTACAGGATACACTTTTATGTTTCATCTTAAACTTGGAGTATGTTATTTCAACTAATCTTAGTTTTTCCAGTGTAAATTAACAAAAATTATTTTTTTTCAGCCTGGTAGGATATCTCATTTTATAAGCTGAAACTTTCTCTTGCCTTGAATGTTCAAGTTTTTTTTTATAATACTAAAAAAAACACCTCCCATTTAAATAAGTAGCTTCATGTGTAAATTAACTTTTTATTTCATTCATGACCAATTTAATGAATGTTTTTTAAAGTGATAAATGTGATTTTCTGGTTTTGATTGCATTTATCTATGGAAGTCAATACACTTTATCCCTCATTATCTCAGTTGTTTTCTCCTTTTATGACTTCTAACAACTACAGTCAAATACAAAATATATTTGATCAATTCAGTGTTATTCAAAATTACAACAAGGTTATAGAAGGTTTCTGCTACATAGTTGACTTAATTTAGCACCTAATATCATGACAAATACTGATCATCTTCAGCTTCACTTGTTACTACAATGTTCTTAGCTATGATACTGATGGTACATTTTGTGCAACCATATACAAGCTCTAGGGTCTTTTAGAAGTATACTTTTTACTATGTGAATAGACAATCACTTAGTGCTGAAGCCCACATATCCCTCTTCACATCAAGGACATGTTAATTTATTGATGAAAAATGACTAATCTTAGGATGAATGTATGAAATAAAATATATTTTGTATACTTACAACAGATTTAAACATACTTGTTTTATGTCTGTGGATAAGCTCTGCTCAAGATGATTTGACCATAAAAATATTACGCCACTCACCTGTTGTGCAGCATGGAAATGCAGTATTCCTAATGTGTTTTGAGTAATTGTGTGATATCTTTCTATTTGTTGATTGATGACTTTGATTTCATTTGTATGTTAAATCAATATAACCTGTTGATTTATCAGGCATATTAAATTATAAAACTTTGGGGGTTGACAATTGATTCATCATTCTACCAATGCCATTGTCAGTAAAACAATCGTTAAACTCATTACATTAAAAAAATGTTTTAATACAAATTTCTTCAAAGAATAGAGTCACTGCTAACTATTGGGTAAACACACTTCATAACAACTTCTACTAAATTAACTTTAAATGATCTAGGAACAAAACTTTAAAATTGAATATAAAGATCCAAGGAAGTTGAGTTATGATTGCACCAATTTTAAAGTTATTTTGCTGAGTATGAACTAAAGTAGCCTAGAATCATATTCATATTCAAGTGTTAAGCTATATTTGGGTGTTTACAGTTTAAATATTGCAGGTATTCACCAACATGACTTTGTAACCGAAAAAAGAATATAAGCATGTCATTTGTAACAAAGTGTTTTAAAATCAAGAGAATAATTTTTCCAATCATAGTTTTTCTTTTAAATGAATAAACATTTTGATTCTATGCTGATAGCTTCTACTAGATTTCAAATGAAGAACTCAAATTTTAAGTATTTAAAATCTATAATTAAAAAAATATATATTATCATTTTCTTAGACTAAATTAAATATAAAGACAGCATGATACAGGATTTTGTTTGTTAAAATCATTTAAAATTTATTCTTGCTGTGAAGAAAGAAGTATTTTCTCACGAAGGACCAGTCGTTAAAAGTTTATTTAGTTTAAAATGCATATCTGCAGCCAATTAAAATAGGTAGAGAATTTCTTTGAGAAAACACAATTGCTCATTAGCCAATTTAGGAAGAAGACAGTGGTTTTGTAATTGAATATCACACAGTCTGATGCAATCTTACAACTCTACTACAACATCACCTTTTGGAAATTTCCATCCATCCAGCTTTTAATTGATGTATTATAATTATTTGCAAACTTCCAACAAATCTGGTAGCTTTTTGGTTAACTTGTAGAAAAAAGAAAATCAGTATCTGCTACTTTTCATCAGAGAAATTACCTATGTTTTTGATTTTAATAAAATCTTTAAAATAATCTTTATGAAAAATTTTTAAAACATAAGTCTTGATGTTATAGTCTAATCTAATATATATTTTTTTAAATTTAGAATTTTGTATCTGTCTGTAAGTGCAACTGTTCACTTAGTATCAAAGATAATTTTCTCTTGATATTTAGCCTTGTTACTTTTATTACTTTGTCGTACTTGCTTGACATTAAACCCTTACATTGTTATTCACTTAAAGTGTATTTTTGACATTAGTTGCTCTTATTAAAAAAATAAATCAATATCTAAAATAGAGTGGACTTTAAGCAAACATTCGTTAAGAACAATTTAACAGAAGCTAGTCTGTTGTTGAGCAGAAAATGTATGCAAGGTTTACCCATGGTTGTTTCAATAAAAATATATCAGGAGAAATGAACTATACTGGAAATTATAAAAAATAAATAAAAATTTGTTTTGGGATAAAGCTTTAAATATTGGTTTTTTCTAAATTGCTATTAATATTTATTTTATTTAGTTAGTGTTTTTAAGAAAAGATGCTAGCCATTTCATGGCAAACAAAAGTGTTGAGAACAATTGCAGTTGTAAAGGTTAACAAATAAAGCTGTAAGTAAAAGCACATTTACTGAATATTTTAGGTCCAATAATTTGGGAATCATTATTGTAGAGTTGCAATATGTCAGTAATTTAATATTGACAGATTAATAATTATTAATTTTCTCCTCATTTAGATATCAAATGAAAATCAAATTTGCAAAAAACAGACAAGGTTTTCTATGGGGTAAGTAAGAGCAGTGTAGTACAAGTTGCATCATTATTTCAGTTAATGAAATAGTTTTAGAACATGAGCGCTTTTGAAAGGTGGAACTTTTTAAAAGCCCTTGGGTTATAGGGTTTTTATTCATTTCTGCCAAGACTTCTTGAACCTACGTGTTTTTCTAAAATCATGAATAATTTTGTAACAGTAAAAGAAGCATCAAATATTTTTCAGATATGGTATATGAAACGCTGAAAAGGAATATAAATCTCATTATACTGTGATGATAGAAGACAAATGTTTTTTACATACAGTAACAAAAAGCAATACTTTTTAGGCTTTATGTAATAACCTTCCAGCTGTAAGTCTACCCTTGGTAACATTGCACTGTCAAGTATTTGGGGAATTTGCTGTGAACAAGATATATAAGTGTTAAACACATCAGCTGTGGCACCATGCTGCTGTATTACTACATAAAAAAGTGTCCAAATAATGTGACTAATCCTACTTATATAACATTGAATAGTGAAAGGTTCATAAAATATTTTAATTTATTCTTCAGGAAGATATTTTGAACTTGTAATCCCTTTTTATGTTATTCAATAAACATAGTCTGAGTTAATTTTTTTCAGAATTGAATGTTTGAGACATGTTTCTCAAGTTTTATGTTGTTATGTTTTAGTGGCCCACCTCAAGATGACATGAAGACAAGACAGTTTGATAATATGCAAAACTTAGCTGAGGGTAGCCAGATATCTCAAGAAATGCCATCAGAATTTCCTGAACCATATTTTTCAAGTACATGGTCATCTTCATTTACTTACTCAAAGATACTCCCAAAAACCAAATTGAAAATGAGCTCAGAAGTATATTCTAATGAAGAAAACCACACAAATAGGGTGTATGAAGGGAGTTATACATCTAACAGGAATAGTCATTGGTTTGCAGACAAGTCAAGATATGATTTTCCATATTCTAAAAAGAGAAAACAGCTCTCTAACATTAAAGAGCCTGGACATTACAATTACAACAGCAAACATAAATGGTCTCGAGAGGATCAGTATAATGATAACTTTGAGACTGGACAAAGTAGTCATTATTATTCAGCTGTTGAAAATGTATTTAATGATAGATATTTTAATCAGTATTCTACAAACCAAGAATTTCAAAGTGCTCATAATTATTTTACTGATTGTAACATTAATGAAGCAGAACAAAATCTGGAAGGTTTATATTCTCAAAAAAGAAAGATAGAGAGAGATTTATCAAATTTAGATAGCCAAACTAAACCAGAAGTTCGTACGGGAAGATTTCATGACAGACCATATCTAGTCACAAGTGAAAAACATGAAAATATAAAATCCAATAATTTGTACAAAGGGAAAAAAATTCAGAAAGCCTTCTCTTCTACAAAAAAAGACTATAGAACAGATTTATCTGAAAAAGATACTACTGTGCGTTGTGCCTCATTGAAGGAAAGAAATAAGAGTAATCACAAAAACAGACGTTACGCAAGCTTCAGTCAAACAACACATGGTGTAAACAGCAAAGCTAGGTATAGTACTGAACCAAAAGATAATGAAAAACAAAATGGTGTAAGTACAAGTAATTCATCCTGTCACAAAAAGAATGTGAACCGTGCATCTTCTCATGATAAAAAATCAAGGAATGAGAGGATGTGCACTAATATCAGTGTGACCATGAACACAACTTTGGATAGTAAGTCGAAGCATTTAGGAAAAAAATCACTCTGTGTAAAATCTAAATCTGCAAATGCTGATTTTGGAGAGGCATCACTATTAAATGTTGAAGAAACAATATCTGCAGTAGACAAGACAGATAATACCTCATCTTCAAGAAGTTGTACAGAAGCTATAAAATCTCTAAATTCTAAAACAGTACAATCTTCCAGACAACTGGACACTGAAGGAGCTATTTTTGAAGAAAAACCACTTTATAGCTGTGAGCGGATAAATAATAATACTGATATTTCTGTAAACAGTGATAAAATACAAAATGAATCTGTTGGTTCAGAGATGTTTTCAAAGGTTAATAAAGAAAGGTCTAGAGATAAAATGCAGATAATGACTTCCAAGTTAGAAAGTCAACATAAAGTAATGACTGAAGATTCACATCAGTTTACAACCTCATCTAATGAGTTAGATTCTCAATCTTTGTCTTCATCAGTTGGAAGTCAAAAGCTTGCAAAGCTCACAGAAGTATTGGAAAAATCAAAACATGAGATTAGTGCATACAACAAAGAACTTTTGAGTCGCCTAGTGAACTTCCCCCGCACAAGAAAAGAACAAAACCAGCTAAAAAAATGGATTCATGACTATACTCAGTCATCTAAGAAATTGACTCTTCCCAGGTTCAATCTAAGAATGGGTCATAGCACTTCAAAGGAATGTTCTCCTTCAACAAATGACATTGACCCAAAGTTAAACAGTCTTGTGACAGAAGTAGAACTAAGTGAACTTTCCATTGATGTTCTCAGTAGTATAGCACATATGTTAGAGGATGATAGTGAAACAGAGATATTTTCATTAACAGACTGGGATTCTTCTCATAGAACTACGTGTTCTAATTTATCAGTTACAGAGAAAAAAATAACTGAGAGGAGCAAACAGTCATCAGTGTTAGAAATGAAGTCTCATGATTCATGTCCACAGTTTGAATTGTGTTCAGTTAATATGGGTTTAGAAAGTGGTTCTGTACCACAAGACATTTTCTTAAAGCCTCATCCATTAAAAAAGAATAAACCAGACAATGACTCTCAACAAACTTCTAGTAAACAATTTCAGGTAAGAGGAACATTTTTTTGAAGTTCAAAATTTTTAAAAAGAAAGATTACTGGATAAAATTTTATTTTAAAAAATTCTTAAAAGTGGATAATTGTAAAACAATTTTTTCTGTAAACTATATAACTTTTAGTAAATATTAGATCCTACGTACTTGTAGCTTTTTTAATCAATTTGTTTTTTACATATTGCATACTCAAATCAGAACTAGGTATACATATATAATTTTATAAGTTTAGCTTTACTAGTCCAAGAGCTAAGTGCTAAGTACGGTTTTAATCTTGTGTTTGAGGCCAAAGGTTTTGAAGGTACTTTCAGACTCAGAATTATATGCAGACTTCAAAAACTGATTTCTTATTTTAAAAGTTCTCTAAACACCAAAAGTTGGTAAAGTAAGGGAAACTTTAGATGTAAAAATTATTATAAACATTAAATTAACTTCAGATGTATTTTCTTTTTCTACATTTCTCTTAACTTGATTGTTGTAGCTCAAAATCATAGGTTTGGAAAAATAGAATTTCAGATCTATCCTGTCTTCCACAAGTTGATGCCCAAAAAGCTTTCCACTTACCATTAGTTCCCTCACATTAAATTTGGGTCAAAATGAAACCTGTTTATTATAAAAATGACTCCTCAAAAATGATAGATATTGACTGGTTCTGGTTTATCACCATCTGATAAAATATTATATACCTTACAGAGTAAAATTAAGCAATAATCAAGTGTTTTATTTCACTTTTTTTCGGATGAAATTGGTCGTCATAAATTGGGAATGTAACAACTATGTAAGGTCTTTTATGAGTAAAGCACAATGTTCTTTGTTTATTTCAAATAACTTTGGTAGTCTATTCAAAATATATTTCTTACATTAAAGTTAATTTTTAAAAAAACATTAGCCCCTCTTCCATTCAATTTTGACAGAGTATGTTATTTGTTTGGAGCATGTTATTTATAGTTACATTTATCTTGTTAATTTTGTGGACAAACTTTTAAGATCTTATTGACTAATACATTTGTTGAATACTCTACAAATTAAGCTAAAGATAACTTAAAAATACTATTAATAGAAAAATATGTTTTGGAGTTTGACTTGCACTTCAGCTACACTTTTATCTCTAATTAGACTTGGCAAGTCTTGATAATCATTCCTTAGTTGGTGAATGACTGATTTTAGGTGCAGTGTAGATTCAGTTACATGTTCTTTAGGAAGATTTTTTATATTAATAAGGATGTTCAATAACATCTATGTCCATTCCAGTTCTATGCACTAACTATCTTCCTATGTTTTTTAATGATGTTGGCATACTCAAATGTACCCTTAAAATACTTCATACTTACTTCTAGAAGAAATGAAATACATGTTGTGCTGAACAAGGTTTTTTAAGCAGTAATATTATTCTCTGTAGAAATAATAACTTCTCAACAACATCTTTAATAGAAATGTTTCACGTTGTAGATAGTGCATTTTTAGTCTGAACCAGTAAAATGTTTGTTAGCTTTTTTTTTTCTTTTTTGCATATGCATTGTATATGTTAACTCTTTCAGCACGGGCTCGGTCCGTGGGACTGACCTCATAACCATTATATGCTTGTTATAGTTTTCATGCTATAACTTTTAAATTAGTAAACAAATGTTAATGAAATTTGGCAGAGTATCAGTAAACATTACAGTGCTTTCATACGGAAAATATAAACATTTTTAAATTAAGTCTTAAGGTTTGTTAAACAATGTTTTTCTCATGCCTTTGTTTTCTTTTTACATGTTGCCTATCCAACATGCAAAGTACATTTTAAGACTAAAAATACTTTTATGCATCACAAAATTTTCAAATTTCACATGCAAAATCTTTATAATGTCCAGATAGTTATCAAACATTTCTTAAGAAAAAACTTTTTATTTCATTTGTTATTTTCACTAACAAATCTCTGTATAGGTTTGGTAGATTTGACCGATCTCATAACCACCATAAAAATTAGGAAATAAATATAAATTATGCCTCTTTCATTCTAGAATGACAACAGATTAT
>NW_013666302.1:32901-34620 GCF_000517525.1 Limulus polyphemus
AGTTCTTAGAATTACTAATGTAGTTTTCTCCCATTGATGCTATGCTTATTTGACATGCTCTGGGAACTAGCCTCATAGTTAAACAGTTTTTCTGATATGGTACATTACCTCCGCTCACAAAAATAGCTATTCTCTTTCATTGCTGCCCTCTTCATGCAAAAGGTATTCTTTAACCTTTAAAATCCACGCTGTTCAGCCATGTCGACTTGCTTATTATATTCCATGGCCATGCAATGCACACTGTTGAGATGGGGTGTTCCACAAGATCGCATGAAGGTTATCCTCATAATGGAATTGCTTCATATATATGCCTGTCTTGGACCGTACCACCCATAGACTAAATGGATAAAGCAGAAGGGGATAGCTGTCCATGCCTGGTATTGAGTAATCGGTATGGTCTGCTTTTAGAAAATAGGGTGCTGTGGTCACTAATTGCACTGTCTCAGGTGTTGACATTCTTCTTGACTCTTCATTGTGTTTCACCCCCCCTTTTCTTCTAGTGAAGTTTGGGAGTCTTTACCACTTTCCAGTTCCAAGTCGCTGGGGTGGTGGACCACAGAAGCATCCTCCTGAATGGATTAATGCAATAAAATATCAATACAGAAATACCATTTAGTGCAGAGTAGGGTGGCGGTGTTCTTCTGGTGTAGATGACTTGATATCCTCCATTATAAAGCATATGAAAATGATAGGAGTGAGATATCAAATTGCAGTTCACCCCTTAGAATGGGATCCCTCCTCCTTCCCCCACATGGATGTTGGTTCCCAGTGGCCAGGTTTTGAATTTAGAGTAGAACCAATCAACATACGTCCTCACACATGTATTATGGATGTCTGTCTTCCTCCCTCAGTTATATTCTATCTGTGTTCTGGGTCACATTGGAGGTACTTGGGATTGTTATGGTTCTTTCAGTTCTGCTCTCCCTCGATGTATCTTATTCCAAGGATGTTATTGCACCTGGGTTGGTTCTGGTCAGTTTCACTATTGAGGGAGTTGATTTCTCTATGGTATTGATATATCATTTTCTTGTCTTAAAATGTGCCCTATTCCAGAGTAAAGGGGGTTCGAGATCCCCTCTGGTCTCTTGAACTTGAGGTGAAGACAGTCTAATCCTCATCCTACCCCTTCGTGGATGTCGGTTCTCAGCAGCATGTGTTTTGGATGTAGTTGACTTGCGGAGTGCAGTCCATCACGCCCTAGCCACCCTACACCTAGGGGTACTCCCATTGTTTTTCACACACATATTTGGATGTGCTCTTCTGTTTTTCCACCCATATATGCCACAACTTTCTCTAACGGACGAAGAGTATACCTGGTTCAGACGTGGTACGGTCTCCCTGATCAGATCTTCAGATCTGACTCTTTCGTCTCAAGGTGTGTTCTTCAGGTGCTTTTGAAGGATGCTTCCTTTTTTTCCCTCACACCAATCCCTCCACCTATTTAATGTGGGATTCTAGCTATTTATGTGAGAGGAGGTAATCTGTACATATTTCCAGATGGTATTACCATATAATCATGGACTGCTACTGATGGACTATCATGAGAAGAGCTAAAGGGGATTCTACCCGACCCTGCTGATCATCCGATTGAATAAATCAGGGTTGGTTTGCTTTTGAAAATTTAGGGAACTTGGTTCACCTATTGCACTGTTTCCAGAATACTGTTCCTTTGGACTCCTCAACACACATTACCCCCAATTTCTATTAGTGGAGTTAGGG
>NW_013666302.1:35499-64751 GCF_000517525.1 Limulus polyphemus
ACGACCTTTGTACATAGTTGCTGCTTGATGTAGGTTGCTAAGCCTTTAAAAATTTTTCACGTGGAGGATATAAAACGAAATAATATTTTTTAGGTTTTATATATACAGTTGAATAACCAAAAAATTCATAAATTACTATATCAATACCACGCGAGTCAACAAATGCGATGACATGGCCTTTGACCTGTGACCTGTCTGGAGAGGATTAACATATTATTTGATTACATAAGTAATTTTATGAAGTATATATATATATATATAATTACTTTTAGCTTGAGTATTGATTGATGCCAAAGTAAAAGCGAATTTCCTAGAAATAATTATTTTTTTAAGTTCTGAATCTTACTGTAATTTTTAAAAATATGTAAATTTGCATCACACTTATGACATATAAGATCATTCACAGTAATAAAATATTCATTGTGATAGAAGTTTAACATGTCTGTTTTATAAATGGAATAAAACATTCTGATTGAATGATTTAACACTTGCCACATGAGCCAGCCCACATTATTTTAGTACTAAGCCTAGGATGGTCAACAGGTGGGTCATTCTGGAAACCAGTGATTTAAGGTTATTTTGATAGATCTTGATGAATGAAGCTCGGCAAAACTTCTAAAATGAAAAAAAAACAACTAAATATTAATGAAAATATGACATGATGAAATCTATAAGGATTATACTATGGTGGTACTGCATTATACTTTCCTTCTTCTATTTACTCTTCATTACAGAAACGGCATTTTTAATGTGAGAAGTGATAGGGGAATCATTATATAGTGCACTGATATTTATTTAGGAGGTTTTAGAGATTACACAAAATGAAATGTGACAATTTTCAGATGAAGAAAAGTATTTTTAATCTTAACATGAAAATCACTTTGCATTCCAAGCAGTCAACACTCTGACTCCATACGTTCGTGGACAAATCTTTAGTAAAAGTACTTAATCAAAAAAATCTGAATTTTTTTTGTACAAAAGACTGGTAATATTTACTGAAAGCTTGCCATATTTTATAGAGATACATGTACCACATTAAAAGTTATAGTATGAAAACTCTGATAGTTACTTTGGAGTTCAAAAGTTGGTGTACTCCACCAATCTAGTATGGAAAAGGTAATGGATGAGATTGAGAAAAATTTTGTGGAACCAAATATTATTTAAATTGATGTAGTCCCAGGTATTATATCAGACGTTATTCTTATTCAAGAGGATTGAATCTTCTATCGTATACTGACCAGTGCAGACCATTGTTTAACACAGTAATCCGAACAGTGTAAGTTAAAATGACCCCTGTGATATGTAACCTGCTTGAGGTAGGAATTAATGCAATTAAGAACAACTTCATGCTATTTAAAAGATATCAACTAAATATAAGAAAGTATATAAATGTTTTTTATAAATTCTTTGTTAATATGTAAATAGTAAATCTACTAGAATTTATCAAACACTATACCTAATTATCTCATCAGACAAACTTTTCGTACAACATTAGCCGTACTGGTCTCTGTACTATATTAGTGTGAGCATTTCATCAATGTTAAACCCCATTTCAATCGGAATAACCATATAATATACCTTTCTATATCCATGTTTTAACTGTCAGTTCACAAAGTTACACACAATTTATGTTCTTCATGTAAACCTGGCCTAGCTCTAACTGGTGGTGCAGGAGACTAGAGATGCTGCCATAGACAATATTTGATATATATTGTGGCCATGAGACATCCAAACCTTGTGAAGAAATGTGTAAACATCCATCCAGCTTTCACTGCAATTTCGTGGCACAGACTACAACAGTACAGAAAACACTTTTTGAGATTCCAAGATAGATTTGACATTTTTGAACTTTATAACATGCTTATCATACCTGGGGCAGTGTGAGATTTGATGTCCACTCTTGGCCAGTTTAAATCCTTTACTCTTTTGAGTGTATCACCACTGTTGATCATTAGATCTGTGTTCCTGATAACAAATAACTGGCTTTTAGTTTTTATTGCATTTTGATGAAAGCCAACAGAATTGTGGGTTATTTCAGTTGTTTGTAAAATATCTTGCACACTAGCTACCTCATATGAAAAAATAAGAAGATTGACTGTGATGGTAGTTGCAGGCTTGTTTGGTAATAATTTTGTTGGATTTTCCAAAGTATAATTGTGAATCCAAGTCTCTTCATGTGTGCTAATTACTGTTTGCATCATATACAGTATGGGCACCCTCCCTTATGTAAAGCTCATGTTAACAATTTAGTGTTTTGCACTTTAGTAATTATTTAGTCAAAGGAACGATATGAAACAACTGACTCTTTTAAACAAAATATTGTTAAAAGTGTTTTGCTAATGGTCATCCCTAATATGCTAAGGAGGATGACACATCACAAATGGAGACATATCATTCTGTGTCATGAAAATGAAGGTCAACAGACAGAATTTTAGATTATTAATAAAATATTTTGTTTGTCTGTGTCAATATGAGATAAGTAAATATGTCAATATGCAATAACTTCTTTCTTTTATATATGCTATATACGTCTATATTTGAGGGGGAGTTGCCTAGACTTCTTGCTCACCCTGTAATCCAGAATGATGATCAACAGTTGTGGTGTCAAGATTTCCCTTTGGTTTACTATGGTGCCCCTTTAGGACATCTACCAAGATGTCAAGTGTGCATGTTGCACTGTCTGGGATCTAAACAGTAGTGTAAATGATGATAAACTGATAGTAGTTTTCTAATTAGTTTGACTGAGAATTTCTGAACAAGTATACAGTCAGAATTAAGTGTGTCTAATACAATAATGTTTATTAGCATAGTTGTTTGAAAGAAGTTTTTATTCTTTTACATTTACATTAGATAAACTAGCTAACTTTTGTGATATTTGTATAACTTTCATGTGTATATTTAAAAGTAGGTGCAAAATTTGTTTTGTACAATTTGTCATAACATTTCTTGACAGTTATTGCACTATGAATTAAAATGGATTCTAGTATAGTTTCATTAAAGATTTGAAAACTCAAGTGGCAGAAATTGGGGTAAATGTTGGAAGTTTTGAAAATACAAAATCCTGCATAGATTCTGTAATTTTACTGTATTTGAAGTTATCAGTTAATCTTTTAAAGACATTAGTACCAAAGAATATTTTAATATAAATTAACATGAACTTGGATTTGTCTGACTTGGAAAAAACTATTATTTGTTTTAAACTGGCACTGGAGATGTTGATATACTTAAGTTTTGTTTCAAGAAGTACATGGTTTCATTGTTTTTTAAGTCTATCAATAATAAACTATGTACTGTTTTATACAGTACACATTTTTATATGATTATGTCAAACTTAATTAAATTTAAATTGAATGTAAATGGAAATATTAACAGGACATGTTCAGGTTTGGGTGTAAAATGCATGCATAAATGTTTTTCTAATGCAGGATTTTTACCTCTACCACTTAGGTGATGTTGTTGTTACCCAAGCATCAGATCTTTTAGTTTTTTTGTTGATTCCATTTCTTTCTTCCTCATGTGTACATATGCATGATTTGCAAATTTTTACACGCATAACAAGATGAAACGACTCATGATATCATCCTTTTGAAGAATTATAGTTCAGTCAGCATCAGTTATGTATACTTCCTTTGACTAAGTCTGCATCATTCTAATGAAATTTTACTTCCCCTCGAACTTTTATTTATCTGTATCTTTTATGATGGTTTTCAATTATTTTAGTAGAAGAGGCATTTTTTTTCTTAACCATTAAACTGTGGAGATCTTTGTATCATTTGCTTCTGATTTAGGTTGTCATATTAGTTTGGTACTTGGGATCTGTATCTTTCTATTGCAATTTTTGGTATTTTCTTAACCCCTTCGTTTGCCATTTTGCTTTGGCATTTCATTGTTTTCTTCATCCTTGGCATTTTATTCTTTCTTTATTGCTTACTTTGATGAATATTGTCGTCAGCCTGTTTTTTTTTTCTGTCTTTGGTCATTTTTATTTACCATGTGTGTGGAGCAACTTGCTGTTTCTCTGACTTGGTTTTGTTTACTTAATTTTTCCTTTTTTTTTGCATAGTGATTTCCTCTGTGAGGACTAATCGAATTGTATTGAATGATCTTCTGTGAGCTAGAAAAATGGATGTCTGTGCACACACACACACATATCCCTTTACTTTGCTTTTATCTTCATATTGTTCAAGTTTCTTTCACGGGTTTTTGATGACCATCCTTTTGGTTGTGGTTCACTCCATCTTCACTGACCTCCTAAACTGTTGCCCCCCAGTAGCACAGCGGTATGTCTGCGGACCTACAATGCTGAAATCCGGGTTTCGATACCCGTGGTGGGCAGAGCACAGATAGCCCTTTGTGTAGCTTTGTGCATAACTACAGAAACAAACAAACAAAACAAACCTAAACTGTTTATGTTATTATTATTACAATTACTACCTAGTCTCCTGGCCTTATTGTCAACAGTTTCTTACATAAAGAATGTCCTTGGTTACGTCTTACTCTGATTTCTTCATTAACCACCTCTACTGGTTGTTCGTCATTGGAGCTACATAATAACAGTTACATTTCAGCTTTTCTCCATCCTAACTCCTTGTACATGTGTAAGGGATTCTGGATAATGATTGTGGTAGAAGTAATAAAATGTATTTTAATGTATTATGTTAATTTTAGAATTAAATTCAAGTTGATGTATCTGTCACAAGAATCTTGCCCTCCTTCAAGTACTGGGGAGATGTGAAGAAGTGATGAAATAATATTTGGCTGGTTGGGTGTAGACTTAGATATAGGAAATAATATGGAAGATGCTGGTTGAATTAGGATCCTCCTATACATAACGAGTGTTATGAATTTTTTGTTTGTAATAGAGAATAGAGTTTGTGAATAATTCAATTCTAGATAATTATTCAAGGAAAAAGAGACTGGCATAAAGAACTAGAAGTAATATTTACTGGCAAGCAGTTAGTAGCTGGTATAGCTAATGTTCATGACAAAGCTAAATATATTTCAGAAAATTATTTTAAAATAAATAAATGAATAAAAATAAAATAAAAATGTTGCTTTTTTTATTTATTCTTTGTATTGCAGAAAGTGATGGACTCCACAGAAGTGATCATCAAACAAGAATGTCAATGGGACAGAAATGGTAGTTGTTTAAACCTGAATGGAATTTAGCTAATAGCCAGTCTAAAGATGTTTCATTCAGTTTTTTTTTAGTAAGGTTTATGGCTAAATGATAAATTTTGGGTGTTTTACTGAAGCAAATTTTCTGTGTTTGTATTGTAAATATAATACATAGTACAATGTAGTGTTTTTTTTTTAAGTTTATCAGATGTATTTAGTTGCTCCTCTTGAATTTTATAGAACATGGTTAAATAAGAACTATTAAAGATCTTTAATTGAGCACCCCATTTCTCTGTTTGAAATATAAGATACAGTTTATTTGTTTAGTGCAAGTAAGGAGTTTGTGCCAGTAAATAAATCATCCAATTATTGATTAATCAGTTGCTAATGGTTAACTAGTTATTTTTCCTACTGCTATTTAATACCTTCTTTGACCACCTTTGAGATGTTGTACAGTACATCTAGAGACTACCCAGTTGTGTTTGTGGTTAGCTTGTTGCATAACAGAGAAATGTTAATTAAAGGAGAAATCATAAGAATGAAGGCATAATGAGTTCCATTGTACATATATTCTGATATTGAACTATTCTAAGTTTTATAGAGGAGACTGCCATATATTAAGTTTAAGTATGACCTGTAAACCTAAAACAGTGAAGGGACTAGAGACTGATGAGATTATCATTATATATAAGCTTATTTGAGGTTTTACATAAATTCATTTGCAAAGTACCATGCAATACTTAGTATATATTTTTGTGTATGTATGTGTGTGTGAGCATGCAGATGCCATCAGATTGAAGTGTGCAATAACTATCTGAAAATTTGGGTTATTTGCATGAATAAAATATTTTTGGTATATCAGTGGTCTTTGAAACTTTTTGAATTGTATAAGTGACAGAATTTGTCAGATTTGTATTTTTCATGTGTGTGTGTGTGTGTGTGTGTGTGTGCTGTGGATAATTTAAGGTCATTGATTAAATAACTTTATGAATTGAAACTTTTGAATTGTATAAGTGACAGAATTTGTCAGATTTGTATTTTTCATGTGTGTGTGTGTGTGTGTGTGCTGTGGATAATTTAAGGTCATGATTAAATAACTTTATGAATTGTATAAGTGACAGAATTTGTCAGATTTGTATTTTTCATGTGTGTGTGTGTGCTGTGGATAATTTAAGGTCATGATTAAATAACTTTATGACTACTGAACCGATTACCAGTTAAATTCGATGACGAGGAACCCACTTTGAGACTAATAACGGTTGGAGATGGCTTGAATGGGTAATGAAGAGAAACTTTAATATACCTGATATACCTTTAATGTACTTGATGATGACAAAACCTTGTCGAAACATTGTACATTTGCTGTTATGTTAAACTTATATTAAAGTTTTTTCTTCATTACCTATTCAAGCCGTCTCCAACCATTATTACCGGTTAATTAGCACATATGCTGTTGGTAAGTGTTATTGTCTAATGCCACCTTATCCAATATAAAGAAACATATTGAAGAAACATATATGACTTTGTAACATAGTGCATGGATTTCATCAAGATGTTTTGTATGTTGGATCCTTTCTGGAATATTGCAATGTGAGATGGTTTCAGTTGTTCACAGTTCTTTGAATGTAGACATGAATGAAGGTAAATGTTGATAACTGTGGTTCACAATGTTAACTACACTGACTTGGTACATATTTAAGTAAGGTTACAGATAGGTGCTCATCTGTAAATATATTTTTGTTGTTGCTTAGAATTTAATATAAGAATAGTAAATACTGACTTTGATTTTAAAATATATTTAGGTGTTAACACATTCCATACATTCAAATAGTGTCTTTAACCTTGTAGAATCAGATATTTTCTGCTCATCTGTTTATACTTCATGTAGTATATAAGATATACTCCAATGAGGAAGGGTTTTGATTTTAGTTGTTCATTGTTTCAGCATGTATTGTATTTTAAAAAATATAGCCTGTTTATGTTTTGTATATCATATGCAATTATATTTCTTGTGTATTTTTTTTTTCTTGTAGAAACACGATCTCAGAGTATTGAAAATGAAATCACTGGTTCTGTGTTTCCAGTGGGAAAGCAGCAAAGATGTCAGAAAAGTAGCATGTCAGAAACACAAATGTCAGTATGTCAAGATAAATGTATGACACCAAACCTAGTTGATTTAGCAGTTTCTATTAAAACTGAACCTCTTGAGCCAAAGGAATCTTTAGCAAGCACTTATCTGAATAGTGATTTTGTTGTACAAGAGAATGAATTAAATATTGCACGTACAGATGTCAATACCTCAGAAACTGAAACTGAGCATAATGTTACCCAGTCTTTCATGGAAACTTCTAAAAAACTGAATAATGAGTCGCAGTTTAGTACAGAAGGTTTTACAGTGAATGGGAGACATGTTTTTCTCAACTGTCAAAATAATGACCAAATATTCAGTGACTCGTGCCTTCCTGATGACCATCAAAGTCAAATTCCCACTATTCCACCTTCTATGTCAGTTCTACCTGTTTTTCCTGCTCCTTCCTTGGAAAGCATTCCATCACTTATTGACTCAGACTTAAATTCTAGTAAATGTCAATCAGCATTTTCACCTTCTGGTGTCCTTTCTCGAGAAACTCTTAAAGAGCTGATGACAGTGACCAAAGATGAAGAAACCATCCAGTCTGAGTTGAAGATAGCCAACCAGACAGTGGAACATATTTTAAAATATTTACAAATGTGGAAGACCAGAAAATTAGAGGTAATATTTGATAATAACTTTTCAATGTCTTTTCTTATTACAGAAATTATTTTCTAGTTTAGTTGTATATATATATTGCCTACACACTGAAACAGATTAGGCAAGACAAAGATCAGAGTTAGGATTGGTGTTGTTGATTAGCAGCCTTCCCTCTAGTCTATCACTTTAAAATTAGGGATGACTAGCACAGAGCTTTGCACAAAATTCAAAAAACAAAGCTAGAGTTTGATTTTTGCTTTGACTTGCTTGTATAACATGGCCATATATGGCTGTAATATAAAAAAATATTATTTGAATAGTGAGGTTGCCCTTACAGGTAAGTATTTTCATGAAACATTCAGCTTTACTGGGGCAACTTACACATACTTGTTTTCAACCTTGCCCTTGGTTTTCCAAATGTTTGAAATTGCAGTCAAATCAAACAAAGCTAAAGGCAGGCAGACAAACTGGAATGTGGAAAAAGTGTCTGAGACCCTGCAACGAGTCATCCACAACCAAGGAGAGTATCCACCGAAGAATGAGAAACTACCCATCAGGAACCAAGGAAAGATCAAAGTTGGGTCAAGTGGGACAGATTTCTATCTGGTAGACAACTTCTTATCTTCGTGAGAATAAGAGAAAGACAGAAGTAAAACCTTAGAGTAGGATTGAGGAATTGCCCCTTAGCATTTGAAATAAGTGAGGTGGGAAGTAGAAGCATAGAAAAAGAAACCTTGAGAAAACATCTGAGGAACTCAGTAGTTTGTAGAAAAGGGAGACCACCAGTGGAAAAAGTGGAAGAACAGAGTTTTCACAGCACCAAAGCCAAGATGTGACTATAGAAACAAAACATTTTCAAATTCCATGACACCCAGACCTCAAAGATAAGGGAACATGGATAGTAACAAGAGTACAAAAAATAGAAGAGGTGATACCCCCACGAGGCTATATATGTTGAAAAACCTGGTGGGATTACCTGGGGCAAGAAACTAAAGTAAGTATAGATGACAGCTGAAGAAATACATCCAAAAATCCACATCAAAAAGAAAATATGTAAAACAGAAGTCCTGGATAGAAGATTGAGAAAGGAAAAAGTAAAAAAGTTAGTCATTCTGACAAAGTACACATCAGAAACAAAGAAACCAAAGTAACTAGGACAAAATGGAAGTTCCCTGTTTTCCATTCTAATTGGCTATGGCTCTATCTTGTTTTATTAGGCTTGCAGGATTTTTTACTCAGTGGTTACTTTCTTGAGGCCATTGTTCCTCTACTCTTGGAGAATTAACCTCTAATTGCTCCTTCCAGTGTAGCCTCTTTTGTTGTGACCTCCCATCTCCTTCAGATATCATTTCATTTGGGGAGGCTGGTTTTCCTCTCATTTCATTATCAACCCCCACCCTGTATTTCATTCACTTGGGGATCTCTCTGTCACTTCATTTGTGTAGCAGGCTCATGCTACTTTTTTGTCTCTGTGACATGGAGCTTTTGATACCTGGGCTTTCATGTTTCTTTCAATTCCTGCATAAATCTTTTCGGGGTACTTTTTCTTGAGTCCCTCATTCCTTCTGAATGTGTCCATATATACCCCCTTGGGCTTAGGTGAGATAGTCAGTCCACCAGAACCTAAAGTTTCAAGACATGAAAGATTGACAACTGAATTTGATGATCATGGGCTTAAAAATGAAAATCCTCCAAAGTCAGGAAAACAGAGGTCCTGAGAGCAAGTATCAGGTGAAAGAAGAAACAACAGACAACAGTGAGTGGCAGCTCCTGCAAGGGATAAGGACAAGAAATATTTCTGAAGCGTATAAAAGGAGGTTGAACAACACCAGACACAGATCATTCGCAGCCAAAGCTATACAGTTTGATATTGCATGCCAAATGAATGGAACAGAAGACTGGAGGGGAGATGTAAAGGCAATGACAATAGGATGTCAACAGTGGGCATAAATCCACTAAAAACACCAGGGGATAGAGGTGAGATCGTCAATCCACCAGAGCCTAAGGTTTCAGGACATGAAAGATTGGCAACTGAATGTAATGATCATGAGCTTAAAAGTAAACATCCTCCAAAGCCAGGATAACAGAGGTGAAAAAAGAAACAACAGAAAAGACGTCTGAATGGATCATGAGATAACCAGCCAGATGATGATGGTAAGACTGAAGAGTACCCACCAGTTCGACAACCCATAGAGGCCAGATGCCAGAAATGGATAAGACATCTGGAATTTGCATCCCACTACAACAGAAGCAGTGAAAAGGTGTGGTCATAGGACTGATTGTCATCAAGTGCACAGATAACACAAAGTGCCACCTGTGCTACATTCACCCCACATATATAAGTGGAAAGAGCCCACAGACTGACTTTTAATCCCTCAAGGGCTTCAAATAGATGCAAGTCTGAGTGAGCTGGAGGAAGAGGGATGTACAGGATTGAATAATCCACCATGACTGTGAGAGGTGAAAAAAGACACTGTATCTCTTTAGATACCTGCATTGACAAGCCAGATAGCACCTTTAGAAAAGAAGATAAACCTGTCTCTGTGGTAAATATTATGAAAGAAGACCAAGACAAAAGTGAGTAGCAGCTCCTGCAAGGGATAAGGATAAGAAATATGTCTGAAGCATATAAAAGGAGGTTGAACAACACCAGACACAGACCATTCACAGCCAAAGCTGTACAGTTTGATATTGCATGCCAAATGAATGGAACAGAAGACTGGATGTAAAGGCAATGACAATAGGATGTCAACAGTGGGTATAAATCCACTAAAAACACCAGGTGATAGAGGTGAAATTTTACCCAAAATTTGGGTGGCGTGGAAGGGTGATTGGATATTTTCTCCATTCATTTTCCCTTCTCTTTCTTCCCTGTACCATCATTTTGACCCAGATCGTTTCCATTGTTGTGTATGCTCTGTTCAGTATTACTTCACTTGCACTGCCCTTTTTTTCAGGTACTTGCCAGTGTTTTTCTGACTGTGGTATTCCTCTTCGTCTAGTAACATATCTTCTTACACTTTGAATGGCTGTGCTATATATATACCACCTGGATTGTTTCTTTTTCTGTGGGTGATGACACTTTTTTTTTCATGTCTCGTTCCATCATTTTTATTATCTCATGGCTTTTCTTGTTTCTAGCTATCAACAACCCCTGTATAAGATCTTGCAGGCAGGGATATGGATGACCCCCAACACATCAATGTTTCAATACTTAAGTCACATACAGAGGTTTTCAATATCCACATTGAGTGTAGAGGAGTGGGTGGATGGGTATGGAAAATGTGAAGTCCATCTGCCCCTGCCCAGTTCCTATTGTTGGGATGAGGATCTTCTGTTAGACTGCTTCAACAGTCTGTATATTTTATCTTCCAGACCATTCTGCACATGTGAAGAAAAAAGAACAGCACCACTAGGTATTTGCCTGCCCTTACACCTGGCTAATGTCTACTGTCTTTAGTTGCTGTAAATCATTATACTGTCTGTCAGTGTGGGACCTAATGCCAAATTAATGTGCTTGATGACAAAGTCCAAGAACTTTTCCAGTGTTCTCTCCATGTGAATTCCTCACTTTCCATTTCTTCTACTAGAGTACAGAAGAACCCTTGCATCTCCATTCCCAAGCCACTGGGGAAGTTGATATGGAGAGTTCCTCATCAGGCAGTGCAATTCCACTGGTTCAAGATCTAGTGAATGCACCCCTTATTTGGAAAGTAGGGCTGGGGTGTTACCTGGTAGTGTAGTACAGGACACCCCACTGTCTTATGAAACAAGCCATTCTGGGTGGTTCATTCTTGCCAAATGGGTCATGGGTTCACCTCAGGAAACAGATCTGGGATGCTTCTTTTTATCACTAAGAAGGCAACACGTCCTCCATGTGTAGTAATCTCCATGAGCACTATAATTTGAACGTAGGTTCATTCTTGATGACGGAAGCAAAATGCACCAGAAGTGTAGAGGAAGGATGGGAGAGGTTTCTATCTGAAATACATTTTAGGGTAAGGAAACATATTAACTTCAGCAAAGCTACTCATCTCTTTGTACTACAGTAAGCTAGAATCTAATAGTGAAAATGGTGGTAGGTCCAGTACAGCTAAAGAAATTAGAAAGATGAGCTTTTTTCCAAAACAAGCATCAAAAAGGGAAAGTCCAAGGTGTGTGATATCCACAAAGCAGAGGAGTAGCCTAGTGGGATAGCACTTGGTAGTAGACCACATCCATCTCAAGCAGGGAAGACTCTTAAATCAATGTTATTGTGGTATTTGTTGTTAGGAGAGGAAGTAGAACAAAAGAAAGTATCACTAGAATTTAAGATTGCTCAACTGGCCATTATCTCATAGGCAGACAGCTGTGCTATAAGTCAGGCTGTTCTGTACAGGAGAAACACTTACATGAGATACCATAATAATCATGTGCGGAGGGCTATAGTGTAATGATGATTATATCATAGGCTGACCCAATACACTGACATTTGTAAGGTTTGGAAATTTGTTCAAGATTTGTGGCAGATGTACAAACTTGCATGTAGTGTGCATGAGGTAATGGCCCTTTATGATTAAGAAATATGAGTATCTGTCTGAAAAACATTTTCAGGTAAGGAAAGTGTTAATTTTAACAGCATTATATTCTAAAACCTTTGAAATCAGGCTTAGCTACATTCTTTTTTTTTTTAGTTACAAAAAGTTGAAAAGAAGCTGAGAATGAGGAGAAATCAACTTGTAAAGAAACTTCAAGGTATGTTCATGGTGCCTTTGTAAGTTACAGAATGAAACTGATTGTAAAATTTGTTACCAGTGGATACATTCTAAGTTAACTTTCTGTATACTTTAAATGATTATAAGAACTTTTGAGTGAAAATAAATAATAATATGTAAACAGGCGACTATTGTTGGAATGATATTGTTAGCATAAAATAAGAACAAGACTCATTTTATGGAAATCTAAAATCATCAAAAATATGTTGAAAGGATAAAGAAAGTGAAGTTGTCAATATTTGCCTAATCACATAAGCACTTCAAACATAAAACAACATTTCTGGATTAAGTTTTTCATCAGTTATTGCCTAAAAGGAAAGAAATGCAAGTCCAAGTGGCAACAATATAAAACAGTGTCATAAACATAACCATTTTTCATCAAATAGTCAAATATTTGTCATTAAAGACATCTTATCAGCTGATACTAGATTAAAGTATTCGTTATTTATCAGTGATTGATCTAAGTCAGGATATTTTGGGCTCCATTACGAAATATTTTGGTGACAATAAGGACCATAAATACAGTAGTATGATGTATGTTATTAATTTTATTTTTCTCTTTGTGTCCTGTTTAGTTTTTCTTTTAGATCTAAAATGAATGAAGTTCTCAAAAAATTGTATTGTTTCATGAAATAATTGTATTGTGTCATACTTTACCTTGGGTATGGAGGGTTGTTCATATAGCTTATAATTAAAACTTTGTAACAATGTTGTAGTTCAACCAATAGCACAATCAACCATTATTCTCATTCTTAACCAATGAAGTGTGTATGTTTAATTTTTCACCATGTCTCTTTCATTCCATCTGAAAGTAATCATTACATCTGTTTTACATAGGTCCTTCAATTGTTAGTTATTACAAAGATCATGTAACTGTGTACTAATTTTACCAAACACTCAATTTTGATAAAGAGTGATTTATAAAATGTTTATTTCTAATCACACCAGTTAATATAATTGAAATTTTGTTACATATGTACAAAGATCAGCAAGTGTGTTCTTATTACGTACTCTCAGTTTTTGCAAATAGTAGTGCATAATGATGTACATATAAATATACCAGTTTTTAATCAGTTGTTTATTATTTGCTTGTTGCATTCTCATGTGGTTCTCTTGAAGAAAGTAATAAGTAACAGATACTCAATTCTTGTTGGTACTGTACAATAAAAAAATTCTAACATCTTTTTAAGTAAAAGTACAAATACTGGTAATACAAAACTGTGCATGCTTCTAATATCAGTGAATAAGTCAGGTAGTTTCATATGAGTTTAGGTTTTAGTCTATTATACACACACTGTTAATCCTATTTTACTCATTCAACTTATTTATGGTAATATTAATTTAAGTAGAAATAATGATAAATAAATGTTAGAATATATAAATAATTTTGTGTATTAATCTTTACCTTAATTCTGATTTGTAAATTAGCTAACTGTCATTAATAATAATAATAACAATTCACTTACTACATATAGCTCATACTTTAACATTTGGTCATGCAATTGATAATACAACTAGCACCACGATCACTACTGTGTGTGTTGTATCCCAGTTAGCCTGGTGAGGCCTGGTATTGGGTAAAAAGATTCATTGACACTGGATTTGACAGATAAAATGTGCTGACATAATAATTCATAGTCTTCTTTGTTTTCATTCATAAGTTCTTAGAATTACTAATGTAGTTTTCTCCCATTGATGCTATGCTTATTTGACATGCTCTGGGAACTAGCCAGGGTTGGTTTGCTTTTGAAAATTTAGGGAACTTGGTTTACCTATTGCACTATTTCTAGAGTACTGTTCCTTTGAACTCCCCAACACACATTACCCCCAATTTCTATTAGTGGAGTTAGGGAGTCCTTACTACATCCAGTTTCCAGTTGCTGGGGTGGTGAACAGAGGCTTTTCCTCCAGAGTGTTCGAGTGTGTTCCTTCACTCTTGGAGAAGAGGGTGAAGCTGGGGGCCCCCTACCAAGGTCCCTGGATGTATTTCTTAGATGTCGGTAGGTGTGGCACTGGCCTACGTAAGAGCCTACTTGTAGTACTGGTTATGATTTGATCCTACACTATGAAGTTGGGGTGTTCCTGGCCCTTCTTATGAACAATGTTGGGTTGTATATTGATCACTGATGGAGGTCCACTATCTCCTCATAATTCCAAACGCGAAGTGGTCCCATCCTATATCCTTGGTTGAATACGGTGTTCCACGTCCTCTTCCTATTTCCGGGGGCAAGTGGAATGCTCCTTGCCCACTCAGTTAGAAAGTGAGGATGAATGTTCATAATTTCAGACCAGATGAGTTCTGTTCCTCTGGTTGAGTAAGGCATATATGATTCAGTCATTCTGAGCCTGGGGGTGGTGGCTTTTGGACTTTTTCAGGTGGGAGAGAAAGTTTGTCCACTTCAGCATTGCTTACTTTCTTTTTCTAATTCTGGTGGTTCAGAAAACCTCACTCTATGGCTACAGGTTGGGATCCAATCAAATGTATATCTTTATATCACATTGCAATCCAATTACTCTAGCCACCAATATGGGATATAGGAACCATGACCACTTAATTCTAACCCTGAGTTGTGGAACCTCAGTTATCTGGTTGGGATTGGCCTATAATTATTACTCATGTACTATTCCACCCTTGAAATCAATATTAAGTTCTGTGTGAAGAGCATACCTGTTTTGGACGAAGTGTGGTTTCCATACTTGAGTACCACTCTTATCTTGGTACACCCTGTTCTATACAGATGCTTTCTGTATGGACATTGCCCTCACTGGCCTCTCCACCTTCTCATTGTGGGATTCTAGCTAAAGTGTCAGCAGAGGGTAAGTATGTTTTGGAAGTTAACATTTTCCTAAATTGAAAATGTATTTCCAATAATACTTACATCTGCTGACACTCTCCCACCCTTCCTCCCCACTAGGAGCCAGTGTTAGTGACTGGTATGGTGTAAGTCTTGAAAAATTGATTATATATGCAATGTTAGGATGGAGGATGCATTGACACAGGTGGAGGGATTTGCAAATTAGATATTGCCAAGAGCATTTAAGTGGGGTATAAAAGACTGGAGCATGCGAGACCAATGCTTAGATAGGCAAAGTCAGTGTTGAAGAATAGCTAAAGTGTCAGTGGAAGTAAGTATTACTGGAAATACATTTTCAGTTTAGGAAAATGTTAACCTTAATTTGTTATAACTGCACTAAAAAATAAGTTGATAAACTAAGTAGGACAGAGTTAGTAATTGCAAGTTTTGTTATATATTTTAAATATTTATTTATTTATTATGAATGGCATTTATACTATAAAGAAGTACTTTTAATTTTTTTTAACTATATGAATTGGCTTACTATACCTAATATGTGTATCAAAACCTGTTGCCAAATGTGCTCATACTTGTAGTATGATGTCAATCCCACTGATTGTTGCTAATGAGTTTCTCAAAAGTTGGCAGTTGGTGGTGTTGATAAGACTGTTTTTGGTTTAGTCTATAATTTCAAAATTACAGATGGCTAACTCAGATAGGCCTGAAGAACAAACAAATAAACAATATTTTGCTATCATCAAAAATTACTAGCTTGAAAAGTTAGTGTGCTTCAGAATATGGTCTGTAATCTGATTGATGCTGCATGGGATGAGTTATGTGTATTTGGAATGTTGGTAATTTTAGTGTTGGATAATATAATGTGCTTACTTAACATACAATTTCCAAATAGGTGGTCTTATAGTAAAAAACATATTTTTATTTTTGTGAATTTAGTAGAGCATTGTTTATAACACTGCTTGTTAAATGATCAAGAATGGATATTGATAAGGTTTTTAGATATGGCAGATGTTTTAGTTTTTAAGATCTTGTACTTAATGCAACCATCGTTTTATTTAGACAGGCCAATATCTAGAGCAGCTGTTGTTTTATTTTCTAGATAAGCTACCAAAATAATTCATTTCTAAATTCAGATATCTTGTTGCAGTTTTAATTATTTCATGGAAATTCAGCCAAATATGATTTAATTCATATAATAAAAAGAAATTATATCACATGCACATTGTCACCATATTTAGTAGTCTATCTTATTTCTTAACCTTAGGAGTTTATATTGTTATTACTGCTATTATTTAGTCAGCCTTAATAATTCATATTACTGTTATAAAAATACAAATGTAGATAATATTCAATATGTTCAGTAACTTCTAGTTCATACATAGCTTTAAATATATATACTCTAATTTTTAAAGATAACTAATATTAAACATCATTAATGTTTATTGTAGACATCATAATACATGCTTAACTCACATATGAATGAGATGCTTATAAAAAAAAAGGGCCTGATGTTAATTAGCCTGCTCAGAATGTGAATCCAAGGTTCATACTCCATTAATACAAAAACAGTCTTCACACCTGGGAGATCTGGGCATGCTGTAAGAGTGGTAGTCAAATCCTACTTCTTTGAGATGTGAGTAAGGGTAGAACAAGATGGTGATGCTGTAGATAACTGCCTTTCCTGTAGTTTGTGAATTGAAAATTATGAACAAATATGTGCAGATGGGTCTTTTGTGGAGCTTTTTTGTATATTTTAAAAGCTTGTCTTTAAACATTCTCAGTCTATCTTTTTTTTTTCTGTAAATTATAGAGACGAAGTTTGTGCAATTTGTTTAACAAATTGTTGTCATTTGTCTCAAAAAAAATTATTTTTGTTAGGTAAATGAATAATAGATGTTTAGTCTAATTGTCAAGTTGGTTGTAAGATTGCATTAATTATATGTATTAGCCATTCAGAAATGTTTTTGAAGTAGTTCAGTTTTCTCATTTCATTGTTTATATGAGGCAACAATGTATTTTAAAAGTAGTCATTCACTATAACTTTATTTTAAACTTATAAATTGAAACGTCATTGTTTTCAGAAGCATTAAATATATCACTAACTTAACATTCAATGGCTAATAATACACACACACAGTACAATTTTATTTAGTTATCTATTATTTTGGTAAAGAGAGAAGGCAAGAACCTAAATTTTATTCCTGGATTTTGTTTCTATAGGGCTCTTCTTTTTTTTTTCTTTTATTATTTTATTGTAGTTTACAAGATATTCCTCTCATCTCAAAAGAAATGTAACTCATTGTACTAACGTAAATCTCTTTTCAAAGGGAAGAAAAGAAAGACAAAAGACTTCCAGAAGACTACACAAAAGGCTGAAACTGAAGGTAATACATCCTAAATTGGTTAGTTTTTGTTATGAAAACAAAATATTATTTACATGTATATATATATATGTGTGCCCATAAAGGTCATAATTTATCCATTATTTTGTAATCACATAATAATTTAATACATAAAATAGTTCTTTATCATCAAAATTATTAAGGCAGTAGTTTACAGTGTAGAACTTTTCACAATGTAATCGCTATCAGAGCATTGGTTGTGGAGTTTTTTTGTTTTTTTTAATTTATAACTACATAACTATGTGTTGGTAGAAGAACAACAGACAACCAAATTTCATAATAAAACTAGAAATTTTATTTATGGATAGCAGTAAAGTAAAGGGCTTTTAAAACTAAACAATGTTTCACAGGTACCCTGGCATAATCAGGTAAAATGTATTAGATATAATTCTGAAATCTTACTTTTAATTTTAAAAATTCAGAATTTCATGATAATTCATTAGTATATGTAAAATAGATATTTATGTATAAGTCGTTTAGTTCTCAGAATTTTTATTTTGCACTTACTATACAGATGAAGTGCAGTATATGTAAAGTTTGTGTTCATGTATTGAAGTTATAATACAAGCAAATGTTTTGAAACAAAAACATTTGTGTATATTTATTTTAACTCGATCATGCCCAGATGGGTGCATCCTGCCTCAAGGGAAAAATTGAAACATTTAACTAAAAAATTTATAAAAAATTAATTTGTAGTCATTTATCTACACATAAAACAAATTTCAGACTTGAAATGTATTTGATAAGATGTTTTTATTTCTTTAATTTTATGCATAAATTTAGGTTTGAGAGTTGATATCAGTGTACTCTAAATCAAAATTGATTATTATTTGTGAATTTCCAGAATTTGTTTTCTGAGAATAACATGGCTGTCATAGCTATGGGCATCCACATTTCTCTAGTTATAGGTTTGATATCATCTTGCTCCCCTCTGTAATATATCTTGTGAACACCCACGCTCATAGCTTCCAAGGAGGAAATAACACTAATGTGACCTTGTAACTTAAATATAAGTGTATTTTTATCAATATTTAACCAAGCACTGTTTCTTAATCTCATTTGTTATTGTGTGATGTAATTGCCTTTATCTCAGCAGTTATCATTCTTAAACTGATGATCCTAAACATGTAATGAAAGCTATTTTCTTCTTCTGTTCAAGGGTATAAGCCAATATTTTATTATTTCCAATTCAGTGTGAAAAATATATTTTTGGTGTAAAAAATATTTTGTCAGAAGTTTTTATTTTTAAGATAATCTGGACTATTCCTACTTGGCAAATGAATTGCTAATGTTGACTAAATACCACCACTAATATACCAGTAGATACCACTGTATGGTTGCCATTATGTTTCTTTTTAAAATATGCAGTAATTCCCCACTGAAATTATGTAAATTAAATAATTAAGAGATGTTTTAGTATCGCTTATAAGGATAATAAAGTTTTTATGTTAAACATGTCATGATTGCAGTTAGAAATAATTAAGTAGTCAGTCTGTTTATGTACATTATTTGAATAGAGTGAACATAAAAATAATATTTAATAAGGATTTGAGTCATTAGAATATTTTTCAGTCACCTAATATGCTCACTAAACAATAAAATTAAATAAACTTATGCCCTTGTATGACAATCATATTTTATTTGGTGAATGTGGTAAAGAATCTTAATGTTTACTAAAATTGCATATAAATAAAACTATAGTACATCTGTTAAAAAGTAAAGCATTGTAATTTTAAATAAAGAATCAAACATCAACAAGATACTCTTATTAAGCCTTAAGCAATTTCCAGCTATGTAAATTTTGTTTCATACTGTACATATGTTTAAGGAAACTGTATGTAAATGATGATGACAAAATCTTATTGAAACATTATGTATACTTGTTACTGTGTCAAACTTGTAATAGTTTCTTTGTTACCCATTTAATCCATTTTTTAAGTGTATAAAACTTACAATATCTCAAATTATCTGATGTCTTCTCATTAAAGTTATGTAGCTTTCAAACAGATATAATTTAACATGCAAATACATTGAAAATTCACAAACAAAAGAAACTATTATTGAAACTGTATAAACTCATATTTGTATATTTACTATTACACTATAGTCTAATTCTTACTCTATCCAATCATATCCAGATTTTTATAGCTGTTTTCAAAGGTACATTTCACTACTAAGTAGTCAAACCATTTGATTTGGCACCATAAAGAGGTTTGAACCAAGAATTGTTTAAAAAAACTAAGAAAAATGTTTGAAAATAAAGTAAAAACAAGGTATACAACATGTTTAATATTGCAGTGCAAATCCTGAAGACCATTATTAATTATCGTACATTTTACAAACAATGTAATGTAACTAGTGAATGCAATGTTGTATATTATGTGATTAAAAGGGTAGCAGTTTCTGTGAAAACATTATTTAATCATTCAGTCTTTTAAATCATGTGTATGAGATATATTATCATATTTTTAATTAAAATTTAAGAAGTAAAATACAATTAAAATAGGAACTTAAGCTCCACTATCATTATTCCATCTCTCAGTTGTGAGTTTTGAAAAAAATGTGAACATTAGTATAATACAGATGTGACAGGAGATGACTGTCCTAGATATTATCAATAACATAACATCAAAGGAGAACAAGGAAATTTTTGGTCTGTATAAGCTTTTCTATGCACTACATTAAACTAAAATCTCAAAAAAAAATTGGAGCCAGCCCTTATTATTCAAATTTAAGGTTTCCCTTAAACTCTTTTAAATGCATCCATCATACCCAAAGGCAACCTGTTACAGAGGCCAACTATCTTGTTAGAAAAATAAGGCTGTCTTAACTGAAGCTGATTTTTTCCTTGCCAAAATTTCAATTTGTGTCCCCTAGTCTTACCATTCTATCCATTAGATAGGAAGAAAGATAATGCATCAACACTATCACTTCCCTTAATAGTCTCATAAACCTCAATCAAATCCCCTCCAGTTCTTCTTTTTTCTAGAGAAAACAAGTTCAGAGTTCTTAACCTACCTGCATATGGTAACATTTCTGTTTTGGGTATTATCCTTGTAGCCCTCCTTTGAACCCTTTCCAACAATTAAATGTCCTTTCTGAGGTAAGAACCCAAGACTGGGAACAGTATTCCAAATGTGGCCTAACCAATAACTTATACAATAATGTGTATGAGGGTATGAGATGTAACTATTACACACTCACACAATGGGTTTTTTCTCACGTTCAGAGGTTGCAAGTTGACATGAACAAGAGATAATAGCTCAATCTTATGGTAGAAGTAAATATCTGTTTTAATTCAATTTTACAACTGAAAAATTAATTTTTGGTATAATTTTTATACCCAGCTACAAGCTGTTCTGAAGATGGGTCATCAACGCCCGCCCAAGAAAAAGAATTAGGAAACTCTATGGAAGATAAGTCCACAGATATGTCCTTCTTAGCTACTACTACACCGAATGTTTCATTAACAACAGTTGACCTTCCAAGTAATAGCAGCACTATAATAAATCCAATTAGCACAACATCTTCAGTAAATGACTCAATAAAAGTCACCTATTTGGGAGCTTTTGGTCAGTCAAATATGAATATGGTCCAAGAAATAGCGGGAATTTTACAGAGACAAGGTTGCTCAAAAGTAAATGCTGAGAACTTGTTAAATTCTGTGAGTACAAGTCATGCAGATTCAACAACAGATCTAACACATGAAACTGTCACAAAACGTAAACCTTCAGATTCAAGTTTACAAGAAAAGGTAACAATTGCTGAAGCTAAAACAAACACTTCAAAAAAGCGAAAATTAAGTACAGAAGCTACAAGTTCCTCAGAAGCATCTACTGTGGAAGAAAGTGACTGTAGCCTTTCTAAGAAACATAGAGTTACAGCCAAATCAAAACATTCAGTTACAAAAACAACCGACCAGACAGTTTTACAGCCAGAAGTAACTTTTATTGAAGAAACTATATGTGTCTCTCCATTGAAAAAACGAAAAAAGATGGAAAAATCAAAAAAGTTTTCAACTGTTTCTGAAGATAAAACAACAAGACAGCATATAGTAGAGAATGAGTCATTTTCAAAACAGTCAAGGTATGATTTAAATTTTGTAGCAAATACATTTATATATTTTCTTCTATATTTGATCACTTTTGTAACATTACTTTTATAGGGTATACTATATAACATTAGTGCGTTAATGCCTTATGTTTTGTAGTTAAAATTTGCATGTATTTTGAAGCCCAAGACCTTTTTTTTTCTAGTAATTTTTATATTTCCTAAAGTGAAATATTGAATATACATTTTAAAATATGCAATACAAGTATCGTAAACTGATACTAAACTGAGTTTTATAGGGCTTGAAAGTTAGTTGGTATAAATGGTTTCTTATAGACTTAGAGACTTGTAAAGCACCAAACCTATTCATTTGCAAGTCAAGTTTAAGGAATGCTAACTAACTACAATAGTAAATTATTCTCTCTATAACATCTATTGAACATCATAAAATTATTTATCACCCTTGTTATCCTTTTGTAGATGAATTTTTCTAAATTCAGTACAAATAAATTTGTTTGTTTGAAGTTCAGTGTGTGTTTTGTAATAGTAAAGCCACATCGGGCTATCTGCTGTGTCCACCGAAAAGAATTGAGCACCTGATTTTAGCATTTACTGCTGTCCCATTGGGGGACTTTTAAGTTAAGCACAAAACTACACAATGGGCTATATGTGCTCTGCCTACCACGGGTATCGAAACCTAGTTTCTAGCATTGTAAGTGCAGACATACCACTGTGCCACTGGGGGGCTACAAATAATGTAAGCTAAAAGTTATTCTGATTGCCTAATTTAAAGTACCTTCAAATATTTCTTATACACCCTACACTGATTAGTCACTTAAGGCTGAATGTGGGATATATTGGGTTAAATGCAGTGTAAATGGGTAAACAAAGGAGGTCTTAATAGCCTTTTGATGTGAAAAAGAATGAAACATTAATTAGATGTTATAACCTTGAAGGATTTTTGATATTCTAATAACCTTAGTTGGGTGTGTTTTAACCTGGAATTTGTTGAGTATATAAGGGAGAAGGCTAGGAGTAAGAACTTCTAAGGTAGGGTGTATAGTTCTATTTAGTTCTATTCAATATTTTATAGTTCTGTTTAATATCTTTTTTGTAAGGGTGGAGGTTGGGAGCATAATTAGTAGAAATATTAGTGTGGTTTCATTTCTTTTTTAAGAAATTTATGGGTAACTACCTTCCCACAACTGGCTATAGGCAGTGAAAGGCAATAGAAGCTGAGATGTTGTGGGTGTAAGCATTCAGCTTCATACCCTTATTTATTCTTTTATGATTTTCCATGACAGCTGACTAGATTGATGTTGGCATTTGGATTTTGTGTAATAAAATGGATATCCCCAATGCATTTGGGTACTGTTACCATAGACATTATTTACTATGACAATAAGTTGACAACCTGGAACTATAACTGTGATGCGATATAAATCTATATATATTTGTAGTTCATAATCTTAAAATGATGGAATTTATAGAAAAAGGAAAACTCTCATAGTGCGCTTAAATAAGAATTTTTATTATAATTCCATCAAAGCTGTGGAATTTCCAATTATGGTGTTTACCTATGTAAATAAGCCTGATAATCTAAATAAAATGTATCCAAAAATCAAAAATTATTGCTACTTAATACCATATCATGTTGGTGTTAAACATAATGTAACACAAAATACATGTATGACTGTAAGTTTTTAAATTATTTGGACACTGTTGAGCTTAAATAATTTGTATCTTATCTTTTAATATAAATTCAAATACATGCAAGTACATACTTTTTTTTCTCTTTCTCATAACTGTTTCTCTATTATTGTTATAATTGTTACATGCTCATTAACGTTCTATAAATAATGAAACACAGTAAAAATAATTTCATCTTAAATAAGGATGAAGGGTTAGAAAATTGGAAAATAAACAGATGGCATGATATTTTTAAATATGTAAACTAGTAATCACAGGACCATGGCTTTTTTATATTTATATGTTGCGCAGCATTTGTTTTCACACTTCTGAGGATGACATGAAAAACATTGAAACGTATAGTGCCTTTTTGTGACTGTTAATTGGTTTTAAATAAAATTTTAATTGTATATTATACAATGTTGATCGTTGAGTATTTTAATATATTTTATATATTTATACAAGTTCCCTTGAATTGTATCCTAATTATTAAGTGTTAGCTAATATTAGTGTTATTTGATAATCTTGTTACAACATTGTTGTTCTTGGTAGAAACCATTAGCATTGCTCTACATACATTTGGGTCACTGCTACTCATCAGAAGTCAATTTGAACATGTGAACAATCAGAAGTGCAAGAATATTTAATAGTGGTGGAGTTTAAATATTATACCATTTTTTGTAATAAAATGATGTTTGTTGTTGCGTCTTGCCATTTGAACTAGTATACCTAGATTTAAAACTCCAACATTAAATAGGATTCTAAAAAAAGTACTTGGGTACCTAGTTTAGAAGAATTAAAGGGAAATGCATTGTTAGTGAAGGAAAATCAATTTATCTAATGCAACAGAGAATAATATAGATTTTTAGATAGATCTATAGAAATCACTTGACACAAACTGAAATACATGACACAGTCAGAGTAATGTATATAAAAAAATAGTTAAAAATTGAACAGGATTTTCTTAGGTTTGTTCTTTTATGAGCTAGTATGCTAGATTTTTGCTGTTCTTGAGTAAACTCCTTTTATTAAGTGAGTGGTACAAAAATGCAAGTAAAGCTCTCAGTTTGGATCATAAGGGATTTTATAGTAATAATTGTTTGATGCTTGTGTCTGAGAGAGAGAATTTCTCACAGAACCTAAACAACTTCTATAAGTACTTGGAAAACATAGCATTTCAAATCTATGATTATAAAAACACAACACTGATTTGAGTTGTATGCATAAAAATTAGCACTTTCAATTCCAACCATAGTAAGAAGTTTGTATGGGAGGCTAAGAGGCAAAGCTGCTTTTTGTATGAACGAATTTAACACAAACGTAAACTGTATAATAATTACCAAGTCAGAAAGGATATAAAGTAATAATTAAATTTGTTAGCATAATTATCTGTGCTTGTTAAAAAAAGCTTACAGAATTAGTGTTTGGGTGATTTTAGTAATTCAGCAATACATTTCAGTTTATCAGGATTTTAATTTTTCTTCTTGTTGTTTAGGAACAAGAAAAAGAAATGCTCTACTGAAGAAAAGCTTTTGGGTAAGTTTTATGATTGCCATGTAATTTGTGTGTGTGTAATTTAAAGCCTTTTGATTTAGCTATGATACTTGCACTAAATTACCCCATTAAGCATTTCAAGAGAAAGCTACTTTTATTCTGTTCAGTTTGTTGAAAATAATATTTTAATATAATAATAATAATATAATAATTATAATATAATAATAATAGTTTGTTGAAAGTTTCTTCTTTCACATAAGTGGTATGGCAAGAAAAATATCAGACTAGTGACCACATGCAGTACATGTACCAGTTTATCATGTTCAGGAGTTAGGAATGAAATGCACTCTATATATTTTTTAACATATATATATATATATAAATAACTCAACAACATTAATTGTAGATAGGCAATTTTTTTATTCAGCACTCTAAAATAATAATGATTAAATTAATATAAATCAAAAACATTACAAAGAGACACAAAAATCAAAATTAATTTTTCCACTACCAATTCTTGTTGTCATCATTAAAACTCATAACAGATATTCCATCTATCAGACATGATCCACTTGCTGATGTCAAACTAGCCAGCAACCATAGAGAATCAGTTAAGGGTTAGGAGTTGAGTGCTTGAACTCTTACAGTCTCAACTCTTACTGCCTTTTGCTGTCTACAGCAAGTTGTGAGAAGGCAATTATCCCTAACATTTAGATACAATATTAAAGTAGAAATAAACCACCCAAAATTTCTACAATGTAAAACTCCCAACCTCTACCCTTTTATGAGGTGTACAAAAAAGCAAAAATTTTCTCATAATAGAAACAGACCACCATTTTATATCTACAAGACTCACAACCTCCACCGTTTTATTTAGTAATAACAAAATAATGTTAAATGGAACTAAAAACCATTACCTTAATTTTCCATCCTCCTCCTCCCTTTTTCTTGAAAATTTGTTCAAGTATAAACCAAGTGAGCTGAGACAAGCCCAGCTACCTGAAGTTGGTCTTTTTGCCTCAGTATACTGAACAAAATACCTAAATATTTTAAGGTTAGTTACTTATAAGCCAAGTATGACCTTGTGTAACTAACAACATCTTTTTTCTTCTTTTTTTTTGCACAATATTTTACAGATCGTAAAAGTTTAACATTAGGTTACCGTAAAAAAATCAGGGTTGTAACCAAACTGTTACATCTTCAGATGATGTTAGTGAATCTGTATCAGGTATCACGGCAAAATCAAGACAATCTGATGCCACTTCCAAAACAGCAGAATATCAAGTGGAATGGCAAGCACTACAAAAGGAGATTCAGGCTCATCAAAGTGCTGTTGTTGTTGTCAAGGTATCAGTACTTTTGTATTTGAAATTAATGCTTGATTAAATACCATTTAGCATATAAATTTTAAGCTGAGATAGTTATTCTTTGGTGTATAATTTTTATAACTGACTATTGTGCCAAAGAAGTGTGACATCTGAATGCAAAATTAACAAAAATTGTTTCAGATCCGTAAAGGAATCAGCTTAACTTTTTATTAATTTTAGTGCGTGTAACAAATGATCAACTTAAAAAAATGGTGCTTCTTCATTATTGAATGATGGGCAGTTTCATTTCATTTATGTTCACCTTGTAAACTCTGATTAGGATAACTGTTATGTTGTACTTCCAAAATGGTCGTACCTCCTCTTACCCAAAGATATCTTGGTCCTGGACTGTATTCTAAGCATTGCTAAAATTTTGTGTTCCAATTTAATCCTTGGCAGTAATTTTGATTTTAAATTTTTCAGAGCTCTTTAAGGTCTGAAAGATAATGAGGGGCAATCAGTTCCGCACCGTTTCAGAACATATGCTGATCATGTGATTACCCTCCACCTATCGTACTCCACCCTCTGTAATAGTGCAGCTAGCTTCCTCTATTATTCTAGAATAATCCTCACTTTCTTGATTGGCATTCTATTGTACATACGTATGTTTTACCTCGCTCTCCATGTGACAACACAATAAAGCTTTCTAGCCCATGTGTACCCCCTCGGTGAGAAGAGGGCTATAGTTGTCATTACTGTACTGAACAATGAAGTATACAATAATATTCAGTATCCTGAGCAGACCACAGTTGTTGATCAAAAATTTCTTATGCAAGGTGCTTTCACTGGATGGTTTTTGCCTGGGTAGACTGCACTTGTTGATCTCACAAGCTTACAAAAAGTGTCCACTGGATGTTTTTGCCCAGATGGACCGCACTTGGCATAATCCGACATATCCAAAGGCACTTCCCATGGATGTTTTTTGCCTATGAGGACCACACTTAGCCTTATTCATATGCAATTTATGGTCCTTCAGCCATAGACATGTATAGTTATTTCGTTTCTCTCTGGCACCATACTGTGGCTCACTATCACTACGGCCTGCCACATATGTGGACAAAGTGTGACATGTTGACAATGGGCTGGTTATGAAAACCCTCACGATCACACTCATACCTATAATTGTTTTTTCATAATTCTTTGTATCCAAGGTGCTTCCCCTGAATGTTTTTTGCCCTGGAGGACTGCACTTGTTGAGCTCAGTATCTTATTCAAGGCATTTCCAAGGAATGTTTTACCTGGATGGACCACACTTGACATACTCTGATGTAACCCAAGGTAGTACCCTTGGCACATACTTATACATACCTGTTGTCGCTTTCACACTAGACTTTCCATGTTTATCGATGTCATGCTGTTTCAAATCATTATAATACAGGACTTTTCCACTGATTCGTTGTTGTACGTCTCTTTCCTGAACGCATTGGTGCCTGTCAATTCAGTTTTGCCCTCTTTTTGTTCCTGTATAAATTACTGGGTGAAGAGCATACCTGTTCCAGAAGTAGTGCTAAACCCCATAGGTCTGCTTTCTTTTCATATTCTTGCATACCTGTTTTTTCAGTGTGGTTTCTTCCCACTTGATTGGATGTGACTTAACTGGCCTCTTCACATTTGCAATGTGGAATTTTAGCTTTGGGTGAGAAGAGGTAAGACAGTTTCAGAAGTTAAAATATTTTAACACTGCAAATCTACTTACCCCTTCTCAACCACTTCCCGCCCTTAATCCTCACTGATATGCTGGTGTTTCTGGTTTGTACCTGCCAATTCTTGAAAATGAAGATTATTCTAGAATAGTAGAGGGAGCTAGTTGTACTAGTATGGAGGGTGCTGTATGATTGGTGGAAGGTAGTCACATGATCAGCACATGTTCTGAAATGGAGCGAAACTGATGGGGTAAAAAGACTGGTGCGCTATTAGCAAAAACTTTTAGCAATGCTTAGAGGGAAGTCCAGGATCAAGATAGCTTTGGGTGAGAGATACCTATCAGAAATACATTTTTGGTGTAAAAAATGTTAACTTTTGCAGTATAAAAATTACAAATTTTGTTTCATTGTTTCAGGTGTTTTATTTTCTCAGCTTGAATAATACTCTTAAATGTTATTAAGTTATAATAACTTTCATTCGTCTTCCAACAGTTTTCATGTATGACTAAAAAATCGTTAGGGCTTCACATGATAGTATATGTGCAACTTAGCAAGCTTTGCTGTACAAGTTGAACTACTGTCAGTGACTACTGTTTTGTTTATTAGATCCATCAAGGATACCTATACTCTGCCTCATCAGACACAACGGCTAAAAGATTTGACCTCCAGGTCAGAAGTTTATTTAATCATTGTAAACAGTGTGCAAATAAATTATGTTAATATGTACAAAAATCACTAAGGTGTTATAATGTATTAGTCAGTTTTTGTTTTTAATATACTAATGAAATTATAAACGTTTTTGTTTTTAATAGTACCATCTAGAATTAACTTTTCCTTTTTCCTTTATATCTGAATAGTTCAGTTATCTGTTATTAAGATAGAAATGATAAGCATGTAAAAATTATAATTTGTTCAAAATGTAGCTTTCTTGATCTGAACTGGAAGATAGTAGCTGAAAAAAGGCTTTTGAGCTTTATGTGGTGATTGTTTGAAAAGAAATATATAATAGTAAAATGTCTAAACCAGATTTTCAGTTTACTGTAAGTTTGGCATTTAGTAAGAAATAAAAAGATCATTGTTATCCACAACATAGGTAATTAGATTATAAAGAAACTTTTTATGTAAAAACTAAAACCAAAAAGGGACAATATGAAAGAGATGTTAACTGTAAAAGCAGTGTATCCATTGGGC
>NW_013666302.1:65761-70861 GCF_000517525.1 Limulus polyphemus
AGAATAGTAGAGGGAGCTAGTTGCACTAGTATGGAGGGTGCAGTATGATTGGTGGAAGGTAGTCACATGATCAGCACATGTTCTGAAATGGATCGAAACTGATGGGGTAAAAAGACTGGTGTGCTATTAGCAAAAACTTTTAGCAATGCTTAGAGGGAAGTCCAGGATCAAGATAGCTTTGGGTGAGAGATACTTATCAGAAATACATTTTTGGTGTAAAAAATTTTAACTTTTGCAGTATAAAAATTACAAATTTTGTTTCATCGTTTCAGGTTTCTAACTCTAATATTGTAATTGTTCTTGTTTTATTTTCTCAGCTTGAATAATGCTCTTAAATGTTATTAAGTTATAATAACTTTCATTCGTTTTCCAACAGTTTTCATGTATGACTAAAAAATCGTTAGGGCTTCACACGATAGTATATGTGCAACTTAGCAAGCTTTGCTGTACAAGTTGAACTACTGTCAGTGACTACTGTTTTGTTTATTAGATCCATCAAGGATACCTATACTCTGCCTCATCAGACACAACAGCTAAAAGATTTGACCTCCAGGTCAGAAGTTTATTTAATCATTGTAAACAGTGTGCAAATAAATTATGTTAATATGTACAAAAATAGAATTGAATAGAAATATATAATAGTAAAATGTCTAAACCAGGTTTTCAGTTTACTGTAAGTTTGGCATTTAGTAAGAAATAAAAAGATCATTGTTATCCACAACATAGGTAATTAGATTATAAAGAAACTTTTTATGTAAAAACTAAAACCAAAAAGGGACAATATGAAAGAGATGTTAACTGTAAAAGCAGTGTATCCATTGGGCTTGCACAATTAGCCAGTAGTTAGTTCATTGAATTTATGTAATAAACCAAAAATATAAATTGAAAAACATTTTGAATTCACTAATTGTGTGTAAGTAATAACATTAACAGATTGTAGAACTTGTTTTAATATTCTGTGAACATTAGTTATTATAGTTTATTTATTTTGTTCCCAACAGACACTAGAACACAAGACCACATATAAAAACCACAAGAAACTTGTAAGTGCCTTACATGTTGAAGACAAGAAAAATGTGGCCACGTACTTATATTCTAGCAGTCATGATGGATTTTTACGTTGTTTTGAAGTTCAGGTAAGTCAAATGTTTTGTGAATGTTGTTTCAAGATTGTCTTTAATACAATAATACATTCCTACTTTAATAGTTTTAGAGTAAAGCATAGTATTTATAGAGTTTTAGTATGTGCATTGTCCTTTCTAAAGTTTATATTATTTGAAGTTTAATGAAGAACAGGAAGACCACAGCAATGATTGGTAATATATTGAATATCCCAACATATTTGGATACACATCTGTCATTATTAGGGATCTATAATTCATCAAAAATTATACCAGTTTGCACTAAAAAATGATACAGTTTTTAATAGATAAATCAAGATAATGGAATAAAATTAAACAATGTGAACGAAGTATAACTAAAAGAACAATAGATATTTAGAGTAGTGATAGCTAATCTGATGTCATGTTATGTCTTCCACTTACAGCTTGGCCTGCCATGGCCAGGTGGTTAGGGCACTTGACTCACAGTATGAGGGTTGTGGGTTCGAATCCCCATCCCACCAAACATGATTTCTCTTTCAGCTGATGGTCAATCCCACTATTCATTGGTAAAAGAGTAGCCCAAGAGTTGGCGGTGGATGGTGATGACTAGTTGCCTTCTCTCTAGTCTTTCACTGCTAAATTAGGGATGGCTAGCACAGATAGTCCTCGTGTAGCTTTGCACAAAATTCAAGTTATTTTAGTCCTCATTATTCCTATTTCTGATACGCAAAGATTACAAACTTCAATGTGTAAACAAAACTTGTTGTCAGTTTTTTGTTGAGATCTTGCAGGTTTTTCTCAAATAATACACAAAATGAACTTGATTGATACATAGACTTAAAAGTTAGTGTAGTAATGCAAAATATTAGAAAAAAATTAATTTGGTAGCCATAATATATTACAATAATAGTATTAGGCTAACCTTTAATTATAACAAACGTACAAACTTGATTATCAGTATTAATATCTGAAACCTAGATCACCAGATTACTTTATATTATCTACCATTTAAAGTATAGTCTTTATTAAGTAATTTTCACTTCATTTGCTGAGAAAACAGGTTCACATATGTAATTCTACAATAAACTCTAGTGCCCCAGAGAGTGATATGCAATAGATAGATAGACATTTTTTTCAGGTCTGAAACTAGTAGTAGACTGATGAGAGTGTCTTTTTCTTGGTTGTATGAATATTTTTGAAATCAGTATAAAAACAGACCAAAATTGTAATGAAGCACAGTAATAACTTTTAAAAAATGTATATACTGAGTACATGGAAATAAACATTTAAATAATATAAATATTTAAAGATTTTTGCCTTGTCTTAACAACCAAAATCATCAGTAGTTAGAATGTTTTGATATTTTTGCTAAAAAAACTAGTAGTTTGACAAAATTTGGAATTTTGGAATTTCGAAAGAATGTTGTGATTTCTCTTTCTATGTTTCTGTTAGATCTTTTTCTAGCAGCTTCATGTTTGTATTGAATTTCTTTCTTGTTTTTTTCGCTTAAAGAGGAGAAGCAAGTATTTGATCTGATTTGTAAATATAGAATAAACTTTTCATAATACAGATTGAGTTCTGTCATTTTATTATTGGCTGAATATGTTGGTTTAAACATATTTTTTCATCATATTATTGTTTATGGCTTTTATAATGTAATTTTGTGGTGTTATAATTTTTATAAAGTATTAAATAGAGTAACATTACTATAAGTTGAGTGTTTAAAACTTTACTTACTTCCTGTTTTGTTAAGCCAGTTACTATTAAAATCTCTTGATGAGTATAACAGTTCCACTTGCAAAGTTTCATTACACTGTTTCATGTAGGAATTTTTATTCTATACCATGAATGATGTAACATTCTTGTATAATTTGTGTGTGTCTGTGTTCAAGCTGTTGGTGAAACTCCCAAAGTCTATTCAAGAAAATGAAAGTGTAAATGTTTTGAAGTTCAAATTCAGAGTTATTTTGAATTGAGTGTTTTTCTTTTCCATCAAATGTTTTCATTTTATTTCCTTAGAACTATTTCTTATGGAATTTACTAAATAAACATTAACTAATTTTTTAGTGTTTTTTTAGCTAATTAACTTGGATTACTGATGTGTTTCTAACAAAAAGTTGATGATTTGTTTCTGGTTACAAAAATAAATGGTTTTAAGAATTTCTTTTCCTGTTTGTTGCTAGTGTGTTTTGTTTATAAAAACTGAAGTCTTTTTCAGAGTGGTAAGTGTTTGCAAGAGATTAACTTAGGTTCTGGAATCTTATGCATGACTGCAGCTTGGGGTAGGCTCTTCTTGGGTCTGAAAACTGGATACATCATTCCTTATATTATACAGGTTAGTGAAAAAAATGAATAAGCCATGGTTACTATTTGATAATGTACTCTTTATAGAAAGAAAAAGTTGTGATGATTGTTTAAGAAAGCCCATTCCCTAGTGAACAGATCCAGATTAAGGTATGTTATTGTTATTATAATAAAATCTGACTTGCTATTGTCGGTTTTGTTTGGGCTTGCTGAAAGGTATGTCATTGTTTTTATAATAAAATCTGACTTTTGTTGATTTTGTTTTGGCTTGCTGAAAGTGGGAATTTTGTATAGTTTTTATCATTTAACATTTCATTCAGATAATAACTTTCAAGCATTTAGACTTGGCATTCTAGGCATAATGTTGAATGCTTTGCAACAAAGAGCATGTAGTACTTTAGTTTGTTTTAAGAGGGAAGTAACAAAGATGCATTTTGTTGCATTGATAAAAAAATAAAATGAAATCAATATTGCATTTAAAGAATTTCTGTGGTGGCTCCACTTTGCAGTGTGTAGCATACTCCTGTGTAAATTATGTATGTGTTTGTAAAAACCTTTTGGGGAGAGGGGTGGAGGAATCTTACCAATTTCACCATAATTACATATATACCTTACACCAACTATGTTATTCTGTTAGTGTTTTCCATGTTGTCAGAGATGATGGACACAGTGGTATAATTCATTGAAATGTTAACTTTATTTAATTGACACCTTAGTAATTAATGTTTTTATTTATTGTAAAATTCACAGAAAGATAAAATACTTCATTTCAGATCACTAATTTCCAATATCACTGTATTCAGTAACTGACTTCTAGTACTGAGTTATCAGTGAGCTGCAATAAGCAAAACATTCCATAAATGATAAGCAAAAAATAAATCAGATATGGAGAAAAAAAAATTAAGTCATTATTCTTGTAATAAAAGGTTTTCTGACCTTCGAAACTTGACTGGCTGGTTTATCCTCTGATATACACTGAACTGACTTCTGGCTGTTGAAGCAGAGAGTATTTATTCAAGTCTGCACAAGACAAAAGCAAGAAAATGAGTAATCACGATACCACACTGTTTAAGTCAGACCAAAGTTCTAATGCAGTATCCCACAATCCAAGGTTGCCTACTTTAAGATAATTTATAAATTTTCAAGGAAGATAAATCCAAACTCACACAAACTGGTACAAGTCTCTGACAGTCCATTAACTTAAGTATGATTGTACTCCAGGAGTGCATTTATACAAAAATAGGGTCAAACAAATATAACCTTTACCAATAACTATTTGTCTAAGGTAGAGACATTGCACAATTTTATAATATTCTACACCAGTGATTCTCAACCAGGGGTAAATTTACCCCTTGGGGGTAAAAATTTACATGGCAGGGGGTAAATAATTGATGTACCTGATGATTGAGTAATAATTCAGTTAAATTTCATTTTGTAAAATGTGTGTGTGTGTGAGAGAGAGAGAGAATGCTAAGAATGTGTGTGTGTGTGTGTGTGAGAGAGAGAGAATGCTAAGAATGTGTGTGTGTGCAAAAGCGGAATAATATATTTTTTTCTGACCTTGTTTTTCTGTCCCTTTATGATGGCTATGAATTTTTTGTATGGAAGTAAGGGAGGGGGTAAATGGAGAAATACATCAAGCCGAGGGGGGTTAATGATGGAGGAAAAGTTGAGAATCCCTGTTCTACACTCT
>NW_013666302.1:71861-73174 GCF_000517525.1 Limulus polyphemus
ATTCTCAACGAGGGTTAAATTTACCCTTGGGGGTAAAAAATTATATGGCAGGGGTAAATAATTGATGTACCTGATGATTGAGTAATAATTCAATTCAATTTCATTTTGTAAAATGTGTGTGTGTGAGAGAGAGAGAGAGAGAATGCTAAGAATGTGTGTGTGTGTGCAAAAGCGGAATAATATTTTTTTTTCTGACCTTCTTGTTTTTCTGTCCCTTTATGATGGCTATGAATTTTTTGTATGGAAGTAAGGGAGGGGGTAAATGGAGAAATACATCAAGCCGAGGGGGGTTAATGATGGAGGAAAAGTTGAGAATCCCTGTTCTACACTCTATTTACAAATATGTTGTCTAACAACTGCACAGAAAGTTTGAAAATTCATTTGAATATACCTCAGTAGAAATATATTCTTTTCTAGTTTATTAAAGAGTGAAATATTACAGTTTTTCAACTGTGACATAAACACACAAACATTAATGAACTACTACCAATAGTATGAAAAAGTAGTGTTGAGAGAGTTATGGATTTTCATAATTTTTTTTTTCAATCTTATGAAAAAAAAATTATTTTGAAACAAACCTTACTGCACATCCCATTATCGTGGTTTAGTGCCTGAGCTATTGGTTTTAAATGTTCTTTAGCATACTACTTTGCCATAAGAACAAACAAGACTTGAACTATGATGGTATATTTCCTAGGTTGAGTAAGAGAGCATTTTCCTCAACTTTTTCAGGACACATACCAGAGTCTGATGCATTTTATGATTACATTTTTTTGGGAAACATCCCAAATTATTTGATCAGTTGTATTAAAATTTTAATCCTGGTTTGATTTTTTCAATACAGAGAAACCAGTTAAGTTCCAGCCATATTGTGATGATACTTGAGCATGCATGTGGAGTGGGTGTGGTCTAGTGATTAGCATGTCAGGCTGTGGATCAAAAGGTTCAAGCTGTGACTTGCCACAGAAAATTCTCTGCACTTTCAGCTGTAGGGGTGACATTTTCATGATAGTAAAACTGAAAATAATGTCTGCTATTCAGTTAACTCTCTCAATACTGGCTCATTCAATTTGACTGACCACGTGACCTCTTTGTACTCATTTAAAGTCTTTATAGATTTAAAACTTCTAACTTTCAATATAGTGTGTATATCTTCACAAAATTTGGAAGTGTTTCAGTTCATATTATAAGTCTTTCACATACAAAAATTCATTTTTTTTAGCAAAGTATATTTAGTAAAATAAAATAAAGATTTGTCCATGAATATTTGAGTATTTGTTTTGAATAGTCCGTGTGCAAAGTAATTTTCATGT
>NW_013666302.1:73519-76037 GCF_000517525.1 Limulus polyphemus
TATCTGTTATTTTCTCTATCCTATCTCAAAATGGGATTGGTTAATTCGACCGACCTTGTAACCACCAAAACAAAATCGAAATAAACCTAAATTACCCTTTTTTCTTTATACAATAACTTCAAATTGTAACACGAAACTACATTTCTTTATCCTAAGTAGATCTTTCATAACAGTATACATCTACTTATTATTAAATTTTATTGTTTTATTGCCCTTTGAACCATGTCTAACTACTATCTGTGCCATTATAAATTGTAAATCACTCAGGGAACATGCAGCTCACATTACACTAATGAATTACACTACTCACGAGCTGCTTGCATGTGTGCCTTGTGAAACATTTTTATTATAATATTATTATTATTTATTTTACCTAACCTAATATTAAAAAACTTAAAAGGATCCCTATTTTTACATTTTAGTTACTTTTATAATTATACATGAAGAATAAACATGAAAATCAAGAAATAATATACTTAACCAATCTTCTTTTTCTTGCTGTTGGTTTTCAAAGAGAGTTAACCCTAATTTTTTATAGTAATGATAGTATTGCACTTAATAATTTTGATTTCATTAAATAATACACCAAAGAATATAGACTAATAACATGCAAAAAGTAGACAAATTCACTTACCTCTCAAAATTTTACTGACTTTCTAACTATGTGACAAGAGCTATTACAAGTTCATCCAAGCTGGTTGTTAAATTTTCCATGGGAACGTTGCTCGTACTCTGAATGAAATTGACATCTAACTGTTCAGAACATAATGTTATACAATACGTCATTTAATAGATGAAAACCTTGACTTTCTATTGATTATAGGTAACATATAATGAAATGTAAGAGATAACTATCATAGAATTGTGAAAGAGAGGGTGTGATTTTCTATTCAACAGCTCTGTAACCAAACAAAATTGAAGAGTATAAAAATTATGGTTTGTCTGAGTAATAACAATTTTACAGAGAGTAATTTACATTTAATTTTGTACTTTTTCGATGGGTGGTGGATAAAATAGGGATGATAACATGCTAAGACAAAATGTGTCATGTGGGTCACATTAGTGTAAATTTAGGATTTTTTTAAATTTTGCCTTGTAGAATTAAGAACTTAAAACTTATATACTATTAAAATATGGATTATTAGCTAAGATTTTATGCTATTCTAATTGGTTTAACATAAACAAAAAGTAGTTTTTGCATGTAAGACACTAAAACCTTGTGTCATGTGCAGTAAAGGATTCCCATGGTGATAGGATTAAGAGTAGTTGTATAAGTATCAGTTTCTGATGAGTGGTTGCTTTCCTCTCATGCTCTCTGACCTAGCTGTTTGGTTGATGTCACATAAGCTGCTATTCAAGTTGAATATACCAAATACTAGAGTATAAAATGGAAAATTATGAAACTTCAGTGCTTAAAAATTTAAAAATATTGTGTCTAGCTTAATATAACATGACTCTTTGAAAAGTATCTTCTAGGAAATGCTTAAGAATATTTTATCTTTGAAATTTTAGCTTAAATGGTTTAAAGTTGTATAACAAATCAAATATGGCAATTGGGAGCATTTAGAAAATAACAAAATGACAGTGAGAAATCTGATTTTGTTCACCACATGTAGAACAAAATGAAATCAAATTTAAAGTCTCCTTTGTCTCACTAGAGATATGTTCAACTTACATATGCTCAACTTTAGTGTTCTCTTTTATTTACACAGAGAGAAAAAATGCTGAAACCATTGCCATGTTCTTCTAGCTCCATTAGTCGCATATTTGCCACCACTGAAGGTCTGCAGAAATTATTGTGTGTTGCAGCATATGATGGTCTTATCACGGTACGAAATTCTAACACAGGCTTGCTTCTTCGTTATTTTGAACAACCAGTCCAACCTCCCTGTTGTCTGCAGTTTGTAGGAACTACTGTTTATGTTAGCACAGCCAAGAAAACTCTTAGAATTCATGATTTTTTGGTAATTCTTATAGTTGTTTTTATTTTTCAATTAGTTGTTCAACATACAAATAAAATTGTATTTTTAAATTTTAATCATTATTAATTCTTCCTTAAGTTTGTTTCCGTTAACAGTAATAAAGAACAACTTAATATCTCACAGTACTTTTAAGTTCTGCTCTATTAGTAATAGTTTTCTGGGTATTTCATCTACCTAGTTTCATATTTTCTATTAATGACAACACAGACTTATAATCATAAAATTCAAAGTAAATAAAAAGTGAAATCTGATTGATACGGTTACAAATTTTGGAATGTCATGATTCAATAAAAATCAATAAAATTATTCTTTGATAGCTAACAGAAGCTGTGAGTAGGCTGAAAACACGAAAGTATGATAAATTAGTAACTTTGAGAAATTTTTATGTAGCATAATTAAACCTATATTTTTAATAGTAATAAAAACACTTGTTAATAATTAACTTTAGATGTACAGATTTTAAAATTATTACAGTATTAGTATTTCCATAGTTGTAATGTACCAGCGTGGCCACAAGTAAATATACACCACCTTTT
>NW_013666302.1:77009-95475 GCF_000517525.1 Limulus polyphemus
AAAAATTTGGAGTCTATTTACTTATTACCACTCAGTGTACATCAGTAATTTAAAATATCCAAGAAATGCTCTTAAAATACAATTTCATGATCAAACATCAAATAGTGCACTGACAGGACTATTTTTAGTTTTTTAATACTTCATATTAATTTTCTTATATTTGCTTGACAAAGATTATTTAATGTAGCTTGTGTATTGCATTGTTTTTTGTTTTTATAATTTCAGACTGGTAAACTTGAGAAAACATTAGATTGTAAATCTTCAGCAACAGGCATGGAGGTGCTGGGGGATAAGTTGCTTGTATCATCCTTTGATGGGCTTGTTCGTTGTTACAGAAGACAGGTAAGAGAAAGGGAGTCTTGGTAAGATTTTGGACTCTTCATAATCAAAATTAATGTAACAGAGTAAGATAAAAATCTGGATTTATAAAGTGTATGAATAAATATCCTATTGATAATTAATATTGTTGTTGATAATGACAACTGGCAACATGCTTGAATTTTCAGAACCATTTTGTAATGGAGGATGAAAGCTTATAGTGTAAGCTAATATTCCACTGTTGAAGAAAAATACTTTGTAACATATTTATAGATGGTATATATTACATATAATTGTTGATATTTTGATGCATGCAGTTACATATAATATAATGAGATAGCATGTACCAGCTCTTGTAGCCCATCAACATTTTCAGATGAAAGAGGAACAAAAAAACATGCTGATTTTTAGATAAAAATTTTTTTCTTTTTCTGGTTGTGAAAAATTGTTCAAATGTTAGAAGTTGTATTGAAAGAATCAGAGTGAAATCTACCTGTCAAATTTTAAAACAGAGAAAAAAACTATTCCTGTTTCATTATTTTGAATGAACGAAAAAAAAGCAACCCATAGTACATTATGAATATTATGTTATGGTACTATAGATTGCTGATTATTTAATGATCATTATTTTCAGATCTATTTTTATTTTTTAAATAGGATCTCAGTTTGCAGTGTTGTTTCTACGGAGCTGGCAAGGCAATGGTTTTATGCTTAGATGTTTTTAAAAATATGGTAAGTTTCTGATTTTGATTTTATGTATTTATGGTTTTTTTTGTTAATAATCTTCAAATTTAAATCCAAAAACTATGCCACAATAAGCTTGTGTTTGTTTTTTTATACTGGCAATAGCATTAAAATTCTGAAATATCTTGCATACACATGAAGTAAGAACAAAGACCATTCTATGAGGTGGTGATAATGTTATGAAATAATTTTGGTTAATGTCACACCTTAAACTTGAATTGTTCTTAGAATTTCAGAATCTGAGCATGCAAAGAGTCTACATTATTTGCCTTCCTTAAAGAAATTTATTTTAAAATTGTTAATATCATAATTCTTCTTTTTTTTTCAATTCATTCATCTCTCATATACTTTATGAACCTTTGTGTTCATGTGTATATCTAATATATTATACAACGTTAGCCAGAGTAACTGACTTGTAATTATAACTGTTATATGTTAAATTTTGATTTTGCGGAAGGATATATTGGTTATACCTGCTCAGTGAATTTTGATGAAGAAAACTGAGTTAATGGTGCATCTGTAACTTGCACTGCATCATTTATGTTATTGTAAAAATATTTCCGATTTTTTACTCATTTTAATATAAAATGGTTGGCAAGAAATAAGAGATATTAAATGATTCGGTAGTGCTTATGAAGTATTTAAATATTTTATCAGTAGATAAAAATATTGTCTTAGCTAGTGATGCTTTGTGCAGTTTCTTTGTGTAAAGAATATTGTTGCCAATATACCGAGGAAAAGTCTTTGTGTATGTTGTTTAAATATTGACTTTATATTTAACTCTATAGTGCCAAGCAAGGCCTATCTGCTCAAGAGCAAAATTGCACTATTAAATTAAAGATATTTAAAAAAATAAAGTTGCAATAGCTCTTTAACACATTTTTTTAAATACTTCAGATTTGAAATTTATTTTTTAAAAGTTAAAGTTGTTTAATTTTATTAATTTTGCATGTAAATAATTTAAATTGCATGCTTTTTATTTTGGGTTTTATTTCAGTACACTCTTAACAAAACATCAGTTTGTGAATTTCCTGAATTTTTTCTGAGCGTAATACATCAGTCATAGACCTCAAGTAGAAAATATTAAAGTTTTCCATGAAATAACACCAGTTTGAACCTTGTAATTTCAGTAGTAGTGTATTTTTGTCAGTTTTAGCCAATCACTATTTCTCAACCTCAATTACCATGGTGGGACATACTTGCCTACATTTCAGCTTTGTGACCAAAACATGTAATGAAAGTTATTTTTCTGTTCTTTTCAACTATGTAAGCCAATTTATTTTTGAATTCTGTTGAGATCTGTGTAGAGGTCCAAGTAAAGTGATAAAAACCTAGCTCAGTGTTATGTTGCCAGAAGAAAAGGTGTTTGTGTACAACTTCCACCATTATTTCAGTCATTTTTTTTAATCTTGTGAAAAGCTTGTTTTATTGTTTTGCACTTATTTGACTTATGAAGTTGCAGTATGAGAGGAAAATAAGTGTTTTTCATGAAACAAAATGAAGTAGGCTTAGTAAGATAGTTTTACATTTAACCATATCAAGCTTTAATTCACCAACTAAGCTGTTCTTTCTTAGGACATGTTTACATTAGGCATCATCTATCTAAATAACTGCTTGAATGGGCAAAGTAAAGTAATAAAACCAAATGTATGCATGAATATAAAATAGGTTAAAACTTATTACATATATTAAATGAAACAATAAGAGAAGTCAGCTGACTTGTAATTTTAGTAAACAAATTAACTTTTATTGTACATCAGTAACTGTAAACACAGTAAAACTGCATGTAGTATTTTTCAAATCAAAACAAAGATAAAGTTTACAGTTTTATAGAATATAAAATTTATTTGAAAGTTTTAGAAAGATCAAAAAATCAGTAATTGAAATCTACAACAAAGGTAAACATTCTTTATTTAAAAAACATATCACAATAAAATCTTTTCAAAGCTGTGAATGGAAACAAATATTACATTAAATATTACAAGATTTTATTTTTCAAAAGTTACATAATCTGTAAAAAGTTCTGTCCATGTTCTATTAATTGTGCATAAAAGCTTTTCCCACATTTATTTTTGCAAAACTACGTAATCCAGCTTAGTGATGAGAATTGTTAGTGCACACCAGTTCAACCATTTGACCACAGTTCTTAGTGCAATATGTCACTTGGTTTATAGAGACAAGCAAACTAATGCCTGTAAACACCATGGTTGCAACTTGTGGTACAAGTAAAATATGGATCCCTAATGCGAATGGTTAAGAATATTACTGGTTTACTCACACATACTTACTGGCAAAAACAGGTAAGCAGCTGGAGAACCAGCATTTTTATGCATCTCTGATTGCTTTTCTAGAAAGATTGTGTTGCTAGCTGACTTTGCTCCTGGAGCCTTTCAGCATTGACAACGTTTGTCACTAATGTCTGTTAGTGTGAACATTTCAAAATACAGTGAAATATTTGATAGTTTTTGATGCTAGTATGAAAATGGAGTATTAATAAAGTAAATAGTTTGACACTTTTTTGGTACAACATGTATAGGGTAACACAACATACTGAATAATTTTGTTAAACTTTTAGATAAGAAATACTGTAATAAAAGTGATACAATAGCATGAGTAATTTTAACACTTTCTTACAATACTACCTGGAAGTTGTACACTACCCTGACTGTTTTTTGTTTTTTTAAACTATGTATATAAAATATATATTGATTGGAAAGTGACATAATGAAGTGAATATTTCTGACTCCAAGTATATGATATATGTAGTAGCACTAATGTCACAAAATGCAGTAAACAATTTTTACACTTTTGTTTTAGATATCATATGCTGGAGTGAAAGTGATACAGTACAATTAGTTTTTGTGTTACCCATAAGCATCATCATAAACCAGGAATGTGAATTTAGCAATTAAGAAAAATACCCTTTATTTACCAAGTAGAATAGTATTTTAGATCATGCTAGTGATCGATTAACGTTCTTTGCTTTGTATATTTTTGGATTTTTAGACTAATTTTTAAGTACACAGTATGATGTTATTTTAAATTGTCTACAAAGTCTGTAAATCAAATAGTTGTTAAATATTACAAGTGCTGTTTAGTGACTAGACAAAAAAAGACACAAACACTTAACCTAACAATAAATTACCAACTTGGGAACCAAGTTCTAACTCTATGGTTTTAACTTGAGTTTGAAAGACAAGTCTTAAAGACCTACAACACTTTAAAGGGCTACTCTTCAGGTCATCAAATTAACACCAAGTTTAATTTACCTGGGAAAACAAACCACCACAAATCTGTTTCCCTTATGACATGACAAACCAAAACTTCTGATCACAAAGGCAGTTAATGATTCCTAGAGATCTGTATCCCAGAGTGGAGAGATGTCTTGATAAAATATGCACAAGAACTGAGAAATTCATTAAGTCATTTTTAGTAAATATATATATATACCTTGCTTCATATGTAACTTTGAATGTGAGCCTCCCTGAAAAGTCAAACCACAAAGAAACAGTTTGAAACTCCTACCAGTTCTTGTCTTCAGCCACTTATGTTATCGTGGACTAACAAATGTTGAATAGCTTTTGTTTTATGAATGAGCCCTATAGCTTGAAGTTACTAAACAGTTTAATTTTGGGATTCCTCTTCATGCTTATTGATCATATGTTTACTTTAAATGTAACCTTCAAATAAAACTCTAAATAATAACCAGTAATAATAGCATTGCTAGATAGCCATATCTTTCACAAAGTCTTTATAATCCAATTTTAAAACATTACATTAAACATATTTTCCAATTTAATGTTTCTACACCCAGTATTAAAACTGTATAAAAATTTCTCCAGTCAGTTGTCAACAAATAGATTTAGTCAAACTTGTATTTAATGTATTATTGCTACAAGAGGGTAGAATAGTAGTCTCAACAATTTGTAATCTGTGGATTAAATCATTACAATTCAATGCATGACTTTGATACTTGATATCACTAACAGTTAAGTTATTAAATTACAAGAAAAAGGAAGATTCAAACATTTTATAACTTTGAGAATTTATAAGAACATCATGTTTTTTGAGTTACTATTGATATCATCTAACATAATAAAAATAAATTAAAACACAATTCCTGTTTTTAATATAAGTATATAATTCTGTGAACATATTGTTTTAGTGATACCTACTTTTCTTTATAGATTGTAACAGGAAATCACAAGGGGAAAATTGAAGTTTTGAAGTTTGATCCTTCTAAAGGTTTAGTATGCATGGTAAGAAATTTTATGTATGATTTGATCAGCATACATTTATCATATTTACCAGGAAGAAGATATTTTTAATTGACATCTTTAAAGACTGAAATACCTAACTGCAAGAAAGTCATTATTTTTGTTTTTTCTGATGTTTCAGTTCCACTTTGTTGAATGGTTAATGGTCAAATTTTGCTTTAACCTGGAACTACAAAGAAAGGCAGAACCAAAAAAAATGTTTTTGCTATGAAATGATGAATTTAAATGTAACTTTTGACAGTTAGGTAGGAGTAGAACATAGCAAAGTACATCTTCCATTTCTAGGCGTGCGTATTATAAACAATAATGGAAATATATAAACTGATGTTTATTATAAGCAAGCAATATTTACTTTTCTAGTCCTGCTACCCAAAACACATATGCTGATCTGTATATTACAAAAATAATAGAGAGCAAGTAACCTAAAAACGTTAACAAATTCTAAATTGGATTCAACCAGTAAAATAACTATTGTGAAGAAATGCAACAACAAAAGATGTTGATTATATATCAACATTAAAGAATATCATTAAAGAATAATTAAGTATCTTATTTCATTGTTCAAACCCAATCTTAATGCTGTGTAATTTCATGACTCAAAATGTATACAAATACCCTGATGACATAACATCACCTGTCTGGTACCATTTCCATGCAAAACTAACATCATGTGACAACTCCCTGAAGAGTCTCTAAACAAGATCAGAGTGCATTTTGTTTATTAGCCTTACTTGCAAGACTGTAACAAGACATGAACCTTTGTTCGTTTTTGGATACATATGAACATTAGTAAATGGCTGGGACCATGCTCAGGAAGCTTAAACAAATTCATGACAGAAACTTGAATTTATCTGTAAAAGAAATACATCTTTAGTTACCTAATTTGGTGTTTCACTGGAATTAGAAACTGAGAACAGACAGCTTTCAACATTGTTTCATGGGATTTTATAGTATTTCATATGATGTTCTTAAAACTTTTTGTGTAAAGTGTATTTAAAAGGATTCTTGTGTGTAGTCACTGATTTAAATTTTATATTTAACGAAATACTGAAGAATAATGAAAAATTGTTTTCATTAGTGAAAATTTTACAAAATGTGTAATAATATTTTTACCAATAAAAGTCAGAAACTATATTTATCATTAGAACTTTTTAGAAGTGTTTGCCAACATATTCCATGTTATTACAACAACTAGTCAGCTTGTGGTTTTTATACTGTGAGTATGATAGATAACAACATCATACAGTAGGGTAGATTCATTAAGGTGTTCAATAATGTTTAGCTTCATAGCCATTAATCTTAATGATACAGCCTTTATATTTCATTCTGGGTACAGGTGTGCTTTCTCACATGCATTGATTACATTGTAGTTAAGAATAGTAACTTTAGTAGCAAGAATAACAGCAGAAAGTGTTATGCTGAATTAAAACTGGACATTTGAATTGACTGACTTGAAGGAAAGAGACTAAAAATAACCTAAAACAAAGTGATCTTGGTTTTGAAACCACACAGTACTAAACAACTTCCACGGGAAAGTAAGAAGTATAAAAGGTTTTTCTTGAATGTAAAATTAGTACACATGCCCATATGAATGTAGGTGTGAAAAACGTTTTAAACTTCATGTTCACTTGTCTATAGTAAAAGGAAAAGAAATTCCTGGTATTTCATATACCTCAAAGGTAAAAAATGTTCACAAAAATGAGGTTTCTTCAGTTTAATTGGATCTCCTCTTCATGCCAATTGTTAATTTTATTAATGGAAGATAATTATTTTGAATTTGTCCTTACTTTGTATAATGAAATAATTATGAAACTTTGATACATGTAGTTCAAAATCCATATTTTTGAAACGTGTTTTTAAAAATGATACCACATGAAAATCAAAGAGCCTAAGATATACATGAAGAATTTTTATAACATTTATATGATATTTTTAAATAAATATTTGGTAATTGGCAAGTTGAACTTAATATATTCAATTTTTGATAGTATATGTTAGGGTTGAACATTTGATTGTTTAATTAAGTTAGTTTGTTAAGTTGACCAGTTAGATGTTGTAAGTTCAGAGAAATATCAACAGTAATTAACCCTAGAATGGTTAGTTTTGTATACAGGTTTAACTTTTATAGGGGTCAATGGTGACCCCAATGCTAGCATTCTAGGGTTAAAAATTTTTGCATTTTACCTTGTATATTTTAATATTTCTGAACATATTGTTGTCCTCTTGCAATAATATTCTCAAATTAAGGTATATTTTTTAAAAAGTTAACACACATCTTTTTCTACCTTATATCTTTAAGTTTAGAAATAACTTTAATAAAATTCTTTTAAAATGTTATAATTTTTAACACAGTTTCTGTTTGGTAAGGCTTTAAGGTGATGACTCTGCATCATTATATGAAAGTTGACTCTAACTAAATCTTTTTTGTGAATGGTATTAAGTACCATATGTAATATATCATACATGTTTTGATAGGGCAAGAAATGCTTTAAAATATGATAATTTTTTTTATGAACATAATTACAACTCAAATGCCCTGAGGGCCTCCTGAAGTTTGTAAAAACCATGACTGTACTTCCATTGTTATTTCCAAATGACTTGACATACAGTCACAATATTTGACATACATCTTCTCTGTGAATGAATCTACAATTCTGGTATAATGGATCTAATATATTACCAAATGTTTGTATTTCATTTTGCAAAATATCGTGTTTTGAAAATCATAATTTTTGGAATATAATGCTTTATTGGCAGATGAACTGGAATTTATGTAAATTATTTATATGATAATCATAGATCTGATAATATATATATATCGTAACCACTAATAACAAAAATGAAATCATTATAAAACAATGAATGTTGCAGGTATGATAGAACTGATGTTTTGTAGTGCACCTGAAATAATAGTATCAATGAACACACAGCTAATTTGTTGTCTGCATATATGTTTATGTTGTCATTGTGTTTCAATGTTCTACTCGTTTTAGCTATTCTACAATAAAATTTTCTAACAAAAAATTGGAACTTATAGTGAACACCAGTTATTGATCAGTATCTAAGATTATAATAGGCCATATTATACAAAATAAATTACTAAATTTCCAATTTTAGGTGGGAAAGTGAACTGAAGACATTTCCTGTTAGAGCTTTTAATTTTTTTTGACACATTTTAACATGCTAAATGTCTAAGGTTTGTTATGTAATCTGAACAAAATTTATACATTAGTTTATATATATACATGTGTATGTGTGTGTATATATATATATATATTGTTTGAATGAAGTTCTACTCAGCACTTCTTCTGTGCCTATAACATACTTATAATGAAGCCACTACAGGCTATCTTCTGTTTCCACTGAGGGGAATTGAACCCCTTATTTTAGCGTTGTAAATCTAAAGATGTACCACTGTCCTACCGGGGAACTTTGTTTGTAACACGTGATTTATGCTACAGTTGCCTTTGTTTACTTACACAGATATGCGTAAACTAGTAACCAAAGCACATCCACTTCATCAGAATGTTTTAAAAATTGGACTGTGCAAATGACAATAAGCTAATATTGTCTTTAGCCTGATGCTTCTCTTGCTTTCTTTTTTTTTCTCAGTCAAAAAGTGTGTAGGTAAGAGTTTATTAAATGTTTTATAATATGGTCAGATGTGCTACATACCTTACTGAACAACATTTACACTTAGTTGCCATTGTTTTATCATTGTGGTGGTGTGTAAACCTTTCAGATATTTTCATGACCAGATATGACTTTGTTGAGTCAGCAATAAAATGGTAGAATAAAGCTCTCACTTCCCTGTTTAAAAACTAATTCTTGATACTCAAGGTTATGAAAACTCTTCTCTTTCACTGACAGAATAACATTTTAACTTATATCTTACAAAGTTTCCCTCTTGGACAACTATAAGCCAGCAGCAGCACTGCAACCTATTTCTAGAATAATCTTTGTATTTCAACTAGTAAGTACACAGTTGAAAAATATTCCACCAATCCAAATAATACACCATCAAGCCTACACATAGTTTAACTTCATAATGTTCTTACCCCACATGAAATATAATATAACTACCAAAAGTACCAAAATCAACCTACTCTAGTAACTTACAAACTTATAAAAAAAAAAAAATTATATTCAGTGGAATTTATCTGTTACAAAAATTGAAAGTAGAAAGAAGATAATAGGTACAAGCAGTTTTTAAATATTATTGATAATGTAATCCAATGTTTTGAACTTCAAAAGTGGAAATACAAATAATATCGGATCACATAGCCAGCTTAGTTAACCTGTTTGCTAGGGGTTAGACTGAAGCAACAAAATAAGTAACGAAGCTCTTACTTATTGGTGGGGCTTGAATGACATTATATAAAATGATTATACCTGATAATTGCTCATATTATTCTTATATAACCTGTTTGCTACTCTTCAAGGGTATTCAGATAACTTATGGACAAATAATGAGCTATCAGCTGACCAGTCAATTAACTGGATTATCAGCCTAATGCTATACAGAATTTTATCTGACATGTCATAAAAGTATTTATATTTGTTTTGGAAGAAACTATTTTAGTTGCAATTTAACTGTATATTTTGAGATGCCCCCTGGCAGCTGTGAAGGCTTACAATGCTAAAGATTGAATTTCATTACCCACAGTGGTCAGAGCATAGATAACCCATTGTGTAGCTTTGTGTAAATATGTGTAGGTTGTGTGAAAAAGTAATTTATAAATCTTATATATAATTAGTGAATACCATTTAATAAATGTAATTGGGAGCATTCAGTATTTTAAACTTTCAGCAGTTATTCCCATTTGCAAAAAAAAAAAAAGAGGTCAAGGTTTTTTTAAGTACACGAAACATTTAATGTTAATTTTTTTATGCAGGAACCTCAGTGTGGACTAACTTTTACCAGAGATGAAGATTTGGATTTCCATAAAGCTAATGATCATCTATCACCAACCTAGATGAAAGTACTTTAAAAACTGTATGTACAAATTTATTCAATAGGAAGATGTATATGAAGGTTATTAGAGAGTACTGATGACATTGTTTCCTGAAGTTTGGTTATTGCCAACTCATGCTTGAGGTAAAGCAGGTTTAACAAAAGTAGGAATAAATTTGAAAATATACATGAACTCTTTTGCTACTGACTTGGTGGATTACACCAACCATGTGACCATCAGAGATTTTCGTACTATAACTTTTAACATGTTTTGTGTATCTTCACAAAATCGTTCAAACTTTTAGTAAACATTACAGGTCTTGTGTAGACAAAAAAATCAGAATTTTAATTAAGTATTTTTGCTAAGAATTTGTCCTTGAATATATGGAATCAGGATGTTCACTGCTCTGAGTGCAAAGTGCTTTTTTGTGCTAAGATTAAAAATACTTTTTTCATCTGAAAAATTTCAAATTTTATTTGTGTCATGATATAAAAGACTGTTTGCTTTAAATATTTGTGATTAATTTATATTTTTGAGTGAATATTTTATTATTTTTGAATTTTGTTATAATAAGAGTTAAAAGCAGACGATTGTTAATAACTAATTGGTGTCGAGAATATAGAAAGTGGCCAGACGACTATGTAATAAAGATATAAATAGCGTGAGGCAAGCGGTAAGCCACAGACAGACAGTATCAGACAGATAAAAGCAAAGAGAATATAGTTGGTGTGAAGTGAAGTACCGTAGATGTGATAGGCCTAACTTTTGATAGATACAAGAGTGAAACTATAGTGGAAAAAGAAATAAAAAAAAAAGTTTAATTCTGTCAAAGCGAAATTGTAAAGTAATTGAATCAGCCTGAGTGCACTTTGACAAAAGGTACATATGATCTTCAGAAGAAAGAAGACCACAATCGTAAGTGAATCACACCAGACTAAAATTGAGATAATGTTAGAGAAAATAGTTTGGCTTGTCAACTGAGATTCTAAAGTAATTGAACAGGCCTAAGTGGACTTTTGACAAGAAGAGGAGAACTATATATATACTGATATAATGTTTACAATATGCTTATGTTCTCTGTAGTGTGAATACTTTATTGTACATACATTTAACTTGTTCCAAATATATATAGTAAAGTGTGTGCTGTTTATTCATCATTGAATTTATTGCTAACAAGTCACAGAAGAATCTGAAGCCAAACATAAGAAATATAAGTAAAAGCCATTTATTTTGACAATTGGAAAAAAAAAACAGAACCCATATACATATATAATATTATATTTTTAAATTCTGACAATGTTGGAAGCTGGAATCAACAAGCCTTCAAATTCAGCCTACTGTTCACCAGTTGTAATCATGAAGAAGAGGGATGAATCAAACTGTTTCTGCATAGACTTTCGGAACTTGAACCTTGTGACAAAGTTTGACTCTGAACCTATGGGCAACCCATAGGCCATCATGGCAAAACTGGATGGGGCCAGGTTCTTTTCAAAGATCGACCGCCAATAAAGGTTACTGACAAATCCTGATGGAGACGGAATCTAAAGAGAAGACAGCATTTGTGACACCAGATGGATGTTACCAATTTAAGTGGATGCCATTTGGGTTAGTCAATTCAGCAGCAACATTCAACTGCATGATGAGGAGGATGCTGCACAACACCACCAACATTGATCACTATGTGGATGACATTCTGACACACACTGCAAGATGGGAACACCATCTGAAGAGACTTAGACAACTGTTCCAGTGAGTATGGGCAGCAGGCCTCACCATCAGGTCATCCAAGTGCTACATTGGATATTCTGTGGTGGAGTTTGTTGGACATAAAGTGGGGGACCGACAGATAGCCATAGAAAAGAAAAAGGTAACCTATATACAAGATACACCAGCTCCAATGACCAAGCAGCAAGTCAGATCCTTCCTAGGGTTAGCAGGATACTATAGGAAATTCATCCCAAATTATGCTGAAATTACTGCACCATCGACTGACCTGACCAAGGAAAGGCTTACCCAACAAGGTGAAGTGGAAACAACACACTAGGTGGCATTCCAGAAATTAAAGAACATGTTGGGTAACTCACCAATTCTTAGAATGCCAGACTTCAACAAAACATTCATTGTTCAGGCTGATGCTTCAGGCATTGGAATTGGGGCAGTGCTCTTACAAGAATATGAAGATGGACTGTTTCCAGTAACATATATATATAAGTAAAAAGCTGTTGAATAGTAAGAAGAATTACTCAGTGATTGAATGAAAGTGTCTGGCTATCTTATTTGCCATTCAGAAATTCCAGAACTATCTATATGGGAAGGAGTTCATGCATTGAAGCTATCAAAGGGACTGCAAATGTTGGAGCAGACTGTATGAACTAAGAACAGTCTTTGTATATAGTAATAAAAAAATTGTAGATATTTTATCTTGAAGAGAGGTTTGTGTCATGATATAAAAGACTGTTTGGTTTAAATGTTAGTGATTAATTTATATTTGTGAGTGAATATTTTTTTATTTTTAAGTTTTGACAATGTGAATAATCTCTAAAACCTCCTAAATAAATGTCAAACGTTTTTTTTTTCAGAAAACTATGTTTATCTGTTATTTTCTCTACCCTAATTCTATACGAGTCAGACAACTTGATCGACCTCATATTATAAGTTAAAAAATGCGAAATGAAGTGTTTAGTACTAATGTTTCTGTCCTTTTCAGTATTTACCATGAAGTTTCAAAGTACTTATCCTGAAAGTTTTTATTTCTAACCTTTTCACATCTAGTTCCTATGTTTATTTTACTGTTAGTGTCTGAAGTAGAAACCTGCTGATCATAAAGAAATGAATCACCACTTTTGCCATTAGATTGTTTATGTAGCACTGTAATATGACACTGTCAGTGCAAATAAGCTCATGCTGTGCAATTACCAGACCTTTTCCACAGAGTATATCATAATCCTGACTCTAAAAACACAGTGGTAGAGGATTTATTGGCTTGTTTATAGTACAGTGATTGAAATGAGAATTATCTAAACTATTAAAAGTGCAAGAAAATGTTTTTGGTATGGCTCTGTACAAAGTTAGGGCCAACATAATAAACTTGGATGTTAGTTATCTTCCCAGGGTGGTCAGAATTTAGTGGTACAGGTGTGCAAAGTTTGTAAGTGCTTATGAACATGTAAAAAAAAATATATATATATATATATATACTGTTTACTTATAAATGGCATAACTTTTTAGTCATTGTCCTTAAAACATAACACAATAAATAAAAAATATAAAGTAAAACAATGATTTCTAGTATGATTTGTACTCAAGTGTCGTACTTGATAAGCCTGTCTGTAAGCTTTGTGTATTCTCTCAGATGGAGGTGGGAAGACAAATTAATCTTGTTAGAAAATTAAACAGTTATCAAAGTGCTCTACTGGTACACATAAAACCACAGTAATTTATTTGGCTTTGTAACTAAGCTGTATGTGGGTTAAAAAAATCTCATTTCTGTTCAGAACAATAATTTACTCAACAAACTTCAAAATTTCCAATCAAATAGAAGTTTCTCCTTCCAACCAATTACAAACAAGTGTCAAATTTACATAGTTTGGAATGTGCTCTTTCTATTGGTTGTAAACACATACTTAAGTAGACAAGAGGCTTCAAAAAAGTGTAGTAGTGGGCAGAGCTATTCTTGTAGGTTTACAAAATATATTGATATCTCAGCAAATCAAAAAAGTGGGATGTTCATATTTTATATTCTAGCTTGTAAATGTCTGAAGTTTGGGTTCTAATTTGTTATCCACTACAGATGTTGTATGGTAGGCATAATAAAATATAAACTGAGCAATAAGACATGCCATATGACACACAACAAAGCATATTTGGCATTTTTATTAAATATTTTCTTTCGAACTAAGAAATTAAAACATATATTAAAATTTGAATTACAAAACTACATTGTGATTCCAATTTTATTGGTATGTAATGATAATAAAGTTGTTTAATTAAATATTGAAACTAAGTCTAAAACATCGTGACATGCACTATTTGACCTGTCCATTAAGAGATGAAAAAAAAAAAAAGATTCTTCATTTAGCAAGTTTTCCATCATGTAGTTGGTGGTGTGTGGACTAGCAAAAAAATGGAGTCAGTGTGTGTGGGTCAGACTCTGATCTGTCTTAGTGCAAAGTGATGTTCAGAAGATTACAATTACTTGTTCTAAAAAGCTTCAGGCATGTAATAGTTTACATCTTTTTTTATTAAACTTTATTGCTTTGATGTTCTTTAACCTTATCTGCACAGGCATCCTTTACTGCGCATGTCACGAGGTATTTAGTGACTTATATTAAAAATTTAATTACACTGTGACATAAAATCATAGTTAATAATATACAAGTTTTAAGTTCTTGATTTTATAAAGCAATATTGAAAAAATCCTGAATTTCCCCTAGCGTGAGAAATGTGACTTTTTTTTTTCTAGGCATCCCCTCTTCTCTAATTTATTCACGACCCCTCCAATAAGTGTGAAATTTAATTTAAATTACTCACTACAAAATCGTCATCACTCAGACAAAGCATAAATTTTATAGCCTTCAATCTTGTTTGGTTACACAGCCATCAAATAGAAAATCATACCCCTCTTGCCACACCCACTCTTTTAGGATTTGTTAATAGTTCTCTCTCACATTTAATTCTATATTATGTATAACCAATAGAAAACCAAGGTTTTCATCTATCAAATGACTTACTATATTATGTTGTTTTCTGAACAGAGAATTGTCAATTTCTCTTTTAGTACAAGCTTCATTCCCATGGTAAACATATCGATTAACTTAGATGAATTTGTAATGGCTGTTACTGCATAGTTAGAAAGTCAGAAAAATTGTGATTGTTAGGGGACATTGTCTGCATTTTGCATGTTATTATTCTGTGTTCTTTAGTGCATTACTACTATTAATTTTAAAAAAGTAGGGTTAAATGTTATTGACAGTCGACAGCAAAAAAAAGAAGGTACAGGTAAGCACTTTGTTTCTTGTTTTTCATGTAAGTAACTAAAATGTTTTAGAGATTATGCAACTTATATTTTGAGCTGAAGAAAAGTATTTTTAATCTGAACATGAAAATCACTTTGCACTCAGACTAGTAAAAAAAAACTTGATATATTCACAGACAAATATTTTTTTTAGTTTATTAAAAATATTTCACTAAAAATTGATTTTTTGTATGTGAAAGACTTGTAGTGTTTACTGAAAGTCTGCCAAATTTTATGAATATATACATATGATATTAAAAGTTAGTAATATCAAAACTATAACGACTTTAAATAAATACAAAGTGGTCACATGGTTGGTCAATTCAACCAAGCCCATGTAGATAGAGTTAAACCTGCAATACAAATGTAACTCGTGTGGAAAATTCATGACTCAAGTATGCTATTGAATTACTTGAAGCACGAGCTTCTTGCAAGCAAATTAAGTTAGAAAAAGATGTATTTCTTCAATAGAAATACTTGTATGTTTTAAACTTTATTTGAAATAAAATAGACTGCAATAGCCTGTATTTTGATTGTGAAATGGTTATATGTTATTCCCAAGTTTCATTTTCTTAGACACAAACATATGAGGATGATCCTGTTTTTGTTTTTTATCATTTAGCCCCATATACTTCCATATTAATTAATATACAAAATATTCACAAATGATGTATTTCTAAAGCAGTTTTTATTACTATTATTAGCTGATATTACCCTCGGCAATAAAAATATTTTTATAAAATAACTTGTTACCACATGAACTGTTATTCCAATTTTCATTGTAATAAGATATAGTCATCAAACATTCTATGCTAAATTAGATCATAAGGAACATGAAAAAAATTATTTGTTTAATAAAAAGACATTATAGCACATAATCTAAATTGATGTACAGGAAGTCTCTCGACCAATTTAGAAACACGAATAAACCAATCAGTCATAACACACACTCTACAATCCACCAGAATACTGTAAAGACACACAACACCATACACACACAGACCTGAAGACGAAAGACTTTTGAAATGTTGCCCTCTACATGAGTTTCTATAACAGGCAGTTGCCGTCCATTCAACTTAGTTTCTTCATTACATTTATTTTTTTTACATGTGTTTGTGGATATGTATAACAGAAAAAAGAAATGGGTACAAGCAGAGATATGACATAGATTTCTTGTCTTTCAGAAAGGGAAATTCATTGCCACAGTTATGGGTAAGCTATGACAGCAAGGTTCCTGCTGAGTGTACAAGCAGAGATATAATATAGATTTCTTGTCTTTTGGAAAGCGAGATTCCTGTTGATTGTACACATCTTTGTGTCTGCCGTTTATTTCTTTTAATATAGAATTTTGAAAACCTGTTTGATAAGTCTTTATGTAAATAAATAACAGTTTTTTTTGAGTATTTAATTTTCTGGCTTGTTCTTTTTGTTAACACTTATGTAGAAAAAAAAATGTGGTGTATTTTTAGCCATGGCTCAAGTACAGATTTTTTGCTCATAGCTCCATCCCTTGACCAATTTGATGTCTAATTACAGTCACAACTATTGAGGATTCCTTCGTTTTTCTTCGCACCACAACTTACTTGTATTTTTAAACATTCAAAATGCACCTTTGCTCTATAAAACCATGTAGTTGGATAAATGAAAGTACTTGACTTTAAATTGATGGTTCTTGTTAATATGAATAATGATTTTTACACACCTTTTAGTCAATTTATAATCCTTTTGTAATTGTTTATTTACAGAAGCATGTAGATAAATTTTCTATTAACTTAACAGTAAGCATATGAGCATCGAGGTTACTGTGGTGCAGAAGCATAATACAAATTTTAGTTACCTTGGTTGGTACATGATTAGCACTGAAGTGAGTGTTTATCATAAATCAGTAATTACTGGACTGTTGCATGCGTTTTGATAGAATTGTGGCAGTTACTTTTAAGATCAATCTGGCAGTCTTGATTAACTGAGCATACAGAATTTTAAGTGCCAACAGATCAATACATGAACAAATAATGAGAACTAAGAAAGTTATGAACTTGAATGAGTTTTGTGCTAACTCTAATTATAACAATGAATGTTTAAAACAATGTTGCCACCCTGAGGCATTGCCTTTTACTTTATCAGAACTGTTTTACCAAATAAAGAATTAAAAATCATTTTTGGTTAACAAAACACACTCAAGGTCGATGTACTTTAAAATATATTCTTACAACAAAAATTATTTTTAGATTTAAGGACTTAGTTCTCAATAATAATAAGTCATTCACTGTAAACAAGTTTTAATGTCTTTACTTCGTAAAAGAAGTATGTTCCACTCACCTATAGGGGGCTCTACTCATCAACTAAATTGGGGAATACAATAACTATAGTTTACCAAGTATATATGGAGTGTAACTGTTGCATTTGAAGATGAAAAGTTTATCACAGTGAGTACAGCTGAGGAAGAAGTGCAACTGAGAATTCAAAAGTCTAGTGATTGTCAGTCTGAAGCTAGAACAAACATTTCGCTTATCCTATTCTCTTCATATCATGATCTTCTAATACAAATTTACTCAATTTAATCTTACTTGTGTACTTAGAATGAATAAGGTGGTAGAAATATGTGGACTAAATATATAAATAAAGATTGACAGAGCACAGTGACGAGCAGGGGTATAAGTAAACATATATATATATAAAAAGAATGAATACCACATAAAATATTGATGTAAGGTAAAGGAAAATTTACTTTTTAAGTCTTCTCTAAAACATGACCAAAAAGAAAAGAAATTTGTAAATACAACATTACACCAAACTACCCTTAGTCCAGTAGAACTTTAAGTTACTTTTCTGCTTTGTTTTATGAGTTCCTACTGTAATTGTTTTAGTTAGTACATGCTGTTATAAGATATCCCATCATATGGGAATATATTTAGTATTTCTTCTAAATATTATACAAGTAATAAAAAAAAATTATTGCAAAACTTAAGTATAATGTAAGGATAGCAATGCTAAAAAAGTACAGAAACAAGGTAGGGATGAATACACAAAACCATACAAAAATCACTACATAAGTATCCAAATTATTCCAAGAATAAGTTCTATCTACAACTAAATGTCCAATTCCTGTCAGTTGCATGAATTTAACTTTGAATAAAAGCATTTAAGCTGAATAGTGC
>NW_013666302.1:95634-111824 GCF_000517525.1 Limulus polyphemus
GTCCAATTCCTGTCAGTTGCATGAATTTAACTTTGAATAAAAGCATTTAAGCTGAATAGTGCTATAGTCTTGTAGTGGCTTATAACCATAAGCTTGTAAGATTGTTATGTGGGGATTTTTGTATGGTTTTGTGTATTCATCCCTACCTTATTTCTGTACTTTTTGGCATTGCCATCCTTACATCATACTTAATTATCGCAAAACTTGTTTTTAACTTTTCCCCCTCTATGTTTTAAACATCTTCATTGAAGTAGGTTGATAAGTAAACATTTGTTTTATTTTTATAGTTCAATGATAATATATACTGTTACTATTATATCAATTTTGTCAGTTTCTCTAATTTTGGATTACACTGGAGACCAGTAAAGCTGGAATAGTTCCTCCAGGATGATATAAGTACCCCAGAGTGCTGGACGAACATTAAGGGGATATTTACAGAACTCACCCCTTCCAACTTCACCTCAACTCGCTGCACATGCATACAATTGACTCCACCACATGCTAAGGTTGCGTCTATTAATAGGGAAGAAATCACATAGATCCCATGCCAAAAAGTACGATACCCTCATACACACACACAGCTGCCAGACCTGGCCCCACTGAAAATTTGAAGAAACATAGACTGCTATATAATGTAGTTTTGATAAGTGAGAAACTGTTATTTTTAAACTTAAAAATCGATAACGTATACAAAGATCTGTCAGTTGCATAAATACTTGGTCTCCTTCATACCTTGAATATTAATTTAGATTGTTCTTTCTTTATTTTTACTGAAATTGTTTTGGCAAATATCATATTTGTGCAATGAAAAGTCACAAACGGTAGTTATATAAGAACAATTTGTGCTGCCATCTAACAACCACAAATGTAACTGAACTGAACTCACTGCTAAGTAATAGTTTTCCTTTTTATTATTTCCCCACAAAAATACATGTGGTAGAAGAATAGAATAATATTAATGTTATACAACCTGTGAAACACATGATAATGACAATTAAGGCTATAAACTCAACTTTAGTTTTTACTTTAAGCATCATTGAATGCATTAGCCATTATTTTCTCAGCCCATACCTACATAATAAGCACTACCATGTAACATTACCATTGTTAGTGATTGCCTGTTCCCAAGTGCTCTAAAAATGCTTTTCTTTCATACTAAAACTATTGTGAAAACTTCAGTTATTTTTTTGGCTAGCATGGGAGGAGGAAAAAGAAAGATGAACACTTTGGCTCTTTAGCTAGTTCCCAGTTCTCCACTTTAGCAAAACTTTTCAATGATAACTCAACTTTATCAATTACTTGTAAGCATCATAGAATAATAGACTGAATGTGGTGGCCATATTCTTCTTGGCCCATCCCTACAAACTAAGCACTTGTGTGCTTAGTGATACCTATTCTGCTGTTAATTTCACCAAGTAACTGCTAGATATACAAGTTTTGAAATATTATAAATCTTTTTCAACCCAAAATGCATGATTCTTGAAAGACCAGGCTTTCAGTTCTATTATGACACAACTTTTGTTTTTTAATTTCATGCCATACCATGATAAGATATACACAAAACCTTATTTACTAGCTTATTCAATTACCAAATTAGAAAGCACAATGCTTATTAAATAACTGTAGCAATACAAATAGTAAATACACTGTAAAACTTTTTAAACATCCTTCTCTTTGAATGAACACCATTCATAAAATTAATGTTAAAACTTTTCTATAATTTCACAGTATAGTCTTGAATAAAGTTTAAATGATGTTCTTAGGAATCCTAAAAGTTTGGGTGTGTGTATCTGCCAACAGTCTCCATAGCTTTAGCCTCGTTTTTCTTACATGTGAAACTGCTAACCATATGTGTGTGTGTGTGCATATATATGTATATATGACACTGTGAATATAGCTTAAACACTTGTATATGACTAAGAATTATGATAGTCACAATTATCAGCAGAAACAGTTATTAGCCTCTTTCTCTTTTTAGGTCTAGTTTCTGTCTTTGAAAATATATTTTTTATTTTTTCCTTGCATTTGTATTTCAGGTTCCCAATTAAAAGACAGCTAGAAAACTTCTAACAAAAACTTGCTTCTTCAACAGGCACTTTTGTGAATAATTTTTCACATCAAAGCTGACTATAAAGGAACCTGAGTTGGAATCTTTGTTTTGTGACAAAATAAGAAACTTTTAGCAATAAAGGGAGCAACTTTCCAAGCCAGGAATTTTCCAAGATTACAGTTGTAAATTTAAAAGCAGAAACTATAGGACGTCAAGGAGTATTTGGTTTATGGATTCTTGGTAGGCCATATATCTCTGGTGTATGATGATCTGAAGGTTGTAAGAAATTTAACAAATCACTTGAAAGTTTTATCAGATTTGTTTAAATGTAATAATTTTAACCAGTATTCAGGTGTAAAATTATATTTATCTTAATTCTTCCTTAGCAAAACATAGTATTTTTTGAAAACTTAAAAGGTTTATCCGTAAACAAAACTTTAAGTTCCATGTTCTAAGTTCTTCCTTTAATTTAATTAACTTAGAACAGCTAAAAACAAAAGTTGAACTCTAGCACTTTCTTGTAGATAAACTCTTCTCAAAATTCACTAGAAAATATCCACACATATACATAACTTTCAATTTTGAGATAGCCTCAATCCTGCAGAACCTTGAGATTTGTCTTACACAAAGGAAAAAAATAGAAAATACTATGAATGAATATATGTCTTCACTTTCTTGATTATTTCTGAAATAATATATTTTATTATGTTTCAAATATTTTGACTGTTGAAATATATAAAAATTAAATTTTTGAAGCATTCGGTAACATTAGTTGTATTCGTTATGACTTTTAGGATAAAAACAAAAAATTAAATATTGAACATTTAAATAATATTCAGCATATGTATATCATTATACGATTACATTAAACATACCTGTATAAAATATGAATGTGAAAAAAATAGAGGGCTTATATATACGACTTACACACCTATTTCTGGAACACTGCCTGTTTAGAAGTATTCAAGTGATTATTCAAAATCATAAAGACCAAAAATTTACAATTAAAACTGAAGATTATTTCACAGGATAAATGTTTCTTTCTCACATTGTGAATGTGTTAATTAATAATGTCTTCTGTTGCTATTTTTTGATGAATATCTCTGTTTTTTGGAGAAATTTCCTCTTCTAAAAGAGTCTCCTTGTTTAGGTTTCATTCTTCTTTTGCTTTTCCAGTCTTTTCCCTTGATCCACTTGTCACGTTTGGACTCCCACAGTAATTGTTTGGCATCTAAAATAAAAATCATGTTTGGACATTCAACTCTTCAGCAGTGAAGCAAATTATATTCTTAAAACAAGGACACACACAATGCTAATTTTTTCAAACAATAGATGTGACTAAAGATTTTAATAAACAATGCAAAATAAATATAAAAGACATGCATTTTATAACAGAAAATAAAACTCAAATTTTAAACAATAAAATCCATAACAAAAACTTGTAAAATATGTAACTCACGAGCATTGTCCTTGTTGGCCATAGCTTCAGCTGTAGTAGAATCAACATTAGACCCTACATTTTCATCCAGAATATTGGAGAACTAGAGTGAGAAAATACATTTTTTAATTTTACTTGCACTGAACCTTTTTTGTGCTCATACCTTCATAAATTATGATGAAATTTAAAACCTGTATGAACTGACTTTTTTTTTTTATCACGCATTAAAATATTTTTCTTAGATACGAGAACAAATTTCCTCACTAATCTTAAAGGTGTAAAAGGTATTTGTATATATTACAAATGTACTAAGGTTATCTGCTGCCATCCCTAAATTTGAAATACAGTCAGTAGCACCCTACCACACACTGATTGGCATTCTTAAAATGCACCCACAATTCAAAGTGTGGGGAATATTTTGTGGTATTGCATAGATTCAAACCTGGTTCACCAGCTGTGAAATACAGAACTCTATCAGAGAGTGAACTTGCACCAGTGTGAAAGGGGTTTTGGTAATTAAATTTTATTTCATACTAGAATCAAGTTATTAAAATTTAGTTATGTTAGTTTATCAAATTAATTTGTAAAATCAATCCAAATCTTGATTTTTAAGAAATTTATATAAACATATTAAAAATACTACACATAAGTACAACTTCAGTGATTTAATTGCTCACGTTATCAATTCTGTTGTAATGTCTTAGGTCATAAAAAATTTCTGCTTACCTCTTCTGCATCAGCAAAAAGCTCAGATGTGTTAAAGCTGGAAAAAATACAAAATAAACCGGAATTCAAACCTTTATTCTTAACAGGTATGCATCTTCTAATCAACATAGTTTAGTTTTTAAAACTTGTGAAAATCTAAATGAAAAGCAGCAACTGAAATTTATGATTTTATGGAAATCTATATTGGAAGATTCTGTATGTTTTGCAAAACACAAGAATATTTGCTTTGTTATACCATAGAAAATTCTTTACTTATGTTTAATCATACTTAGCTGCTCTCCAGATAACCAGTTATTAGCATTTTAGTTTATTGATCTGAGGAGTCAAATATCAGACTTGTAATATTGTATGTAATTCATGTAGTTATAATTACAGTTACATATTATCTCTTAAGTTGTTTTAATTACATTAGTAGATTCCCATACACTGACATACGTGCACGTGAAGCTCTGGACTCGTACACTCACAGATACCTCACCCTACTTTTTTTCTCTAAGTCTGTTATCAAAACAAAAATTCATGTACCTTTCAAATATGTATTTTAAAACATAAACAATATACAGATCACTAAAATGCAATGTCCAAAAAACGACTATCATTTTCTAACTAAGCTATAAACAGGTTACAAAATTGTTAAAAACTATGTGGACCACTTTCACTTAACAACTGATCAATTTCTCTAGTTTAACATCAATTAGCATTAAATTGAAACAAGACTGTTGGAAGCTTTAACTAGAAAATCAGCTCTTTCTATAGGTTATATGGATGGGTGGGGCTTCTTTTGTGGATTGGGTTGTTGCTTGGTTTTTGTTAATCACAAAACTACACAATGGATATCTTATTTTTAGTGTCATAAGTCCAAAAACTTACTGCTGAGCCACTGAGGGCACCTGTGGGTTGAAAAATTTATTGATATCTCACTATACAGAGAAGAGAGCATTGAAACTATACAGTGGACAGAGGAATTATTTAAATATTGCATCTTAGTAACTCAGACAGTATAAATGTTATACTATTGAAGTAATGCAAACTAGTCATGTAACATATAAGTGAAAATTGAGAATTTTTTAAATTAACGAATTAAAATTTAAATAATATAACAATCTGAATTATATACTACACTCTGATGCTATCCTTATTGAAATACATTGATAATAAAGTTGTTTAACTCACTATAAGCTCGGTTGAACTGACTGAATTCACCATCCCAAATTGACCTTTACAGTTTCTATACTATAACTTCTAATATGTTTTGTGTATCTTCACAAAATTTTTGCAAGATTTCAGTAATCATTAAGATTTTTTTGTAGAGAAAAAAAAACACAGATTAATTAATAAAGAATTTCACTAAACATTTCTCCATGAATATATGGAATCAAAGTGTTGACTGTTCCGAGTGCAAAGTGATTTTCATGTCAAGATTAAAAATACTTTTCTTCATCTGAAAAAAATCTCAAATTTGATTGGCATAATCTCTGAAACTTCCTAAATAAACTTCTAACTTTTTTTTGGTAAAATTTTATATTTTATCTGATATATTCTCTACTCTAACTCTATACTAAATTGATCAATTGTACCGACAGTGTAGTCATAAAAAAATATTCAAAATAAATCTAAATTACCCTTTTTCTTTCTTTCTAGAATGACTTCAAATTGTAACATGAAACTACATATGATTATCTTAAAACTTGTAACAGTATACATCTTTTACACTTAAACTTTATTGTTTTATTACCATTTGAACCATGACAAACTGATATTTCTGCCACTAAATTTGTTAATCACTTGGCAAACTTGCAGCTCATGTTACCCTACCGAATTACATAATGCAAAAGCTACTTGCGAGTGTACCTTGGGTAAAATTTATTATTATTATTCTTTATTTTACCTAATCTAACTTAAAAAAGTTTCTAATTTTTATATTTTAGTTAATTTTGTAATAATTACTAAAGAATACACAAGAAAAACAAAAAAATAAAGTACTTACCTGGTTCATCATTTTTTTGCTATCGACTGTTGATGACACTTAACCCAATTTTTTTTATACTAATGGTACTACTGCACCAAGTAATTTATTTGATTAAACGATGCACCAAAGAACACAGAATAATAACATACCAAAAGCAGACAAGGTCCCATAACAATTACAATTTTTCTGACTTTCTAATTATGCAACAAGAACCTTTAAAAATTCAGTTAAGCTTGTTGATGTGTTTCCCGTGGGAATAAAGTTTGAACTGGAAGTGTAATAGACAATTCTCTATACAGAAAACAACAAAATATAGTATGTTCTTTAATAAATTAAAACCTTAGCTTTCTGCTGGTTATTAACTGGCAATTTCTGAAAGATGTGATTGTAACTAAATAAGATTGAAGGCTACAAAAATTATGTTTGCGTGAGCGATGACAACATTATAATGGTAATTCCCATTAAACTTCATACTTCTAGGAGGGGTGGTAAATAAATTAGAGTAGAGAGGATGCTCAGAGAGAGAAAATGTCAATTCTCATACTAGGAGAAATTCAGGATTATTTTTATACTGCTGTATAAAAATTTATATTATTAGCTACGTTTTTATACCACATTTATTCAAATATAATGATAAGAAAGTAGTTTAATTAAATTTTGAACGTTACTCTGTCAACTGTAAAACGTTGAGACTTGCAGATGAGCCAGGCCTGTGTTTAAAAGTTAAAGTCATATGTACGTGGTTGTTGTTTATATGAAGATATATTAATCAATTATATTATCATCAACTGTACATGGAATATAAAAAAAAATCACAAATTGAAAACATTGTTATGTATTTTTTGGAAACCTTTGATTATGAAAACTTGCCTCTTTGATTTATTTTTTCTTTTAGCTGTCCTCATGTTTGTGTCAATGTGTTTTCTTTTCCTGTTAGCAGGTTTCTTAAGTGAACTAGAAAATTCCATGAGATCTGGATCTAAATAAGAGAAAAACACAAAATCAACTTAGTCAGAAGTTACTGAAACATTTTTTTTTTCTTCTCTGAAGTCAACTATATTATTATTAATAAAGAAATATTAAATACAAAAATGTTTTGTACCATTTGACGCAACATAAAAACAAAAAAAAGAGATACCATTCTTTCAAATAACTATATTGCAAGGTTTCATGATGATTATTTAATCAAGTAATCCTTTACTCATTCTTCTTTTTCACTCTGTATAAGTTAAAAATGTGAGCAAAATATATATGTATTAAATGTTTTACCCACTAGTAACTGACAGTTTAAAAGATTTCTTGGTTAAAAACCCAACTATAAAACAAAAATGCCACATGAATAGAATTATTTATAATTGGAACAATGATGCCTTTCTTTTTCACAACACCAGTGTTTTCTAAAATATTATATAGATAATTTTACTTGCATTAAATGCAATGAAAATTCTAATGAACTTACCATCTTCAGAAAAGGCAGCATTTTCTTCATCAAACATATCTTCATCATATTCACCTTTATTATCTTCAAGGTCATCGTCAAATTCTTTAAATGCATTTTGGAAGTCTACATCATCATTAAAATCGAAATCTTCATTTTCCAAACTATCTAGATCATCATCATTTTTCATATCTTCATCTGAATTTTTCTTTTTTTTCGTATTACTTTTTTGTTTCTGTCTGTTCACTTCTTGAGCAAAGTCTATTTTACTTGTTTTGCCACCAGGCTCAAATTTTTCTAATACATATTTCTCAAACTCATCACTTGCAACACTTTCCACATCAGAGTCATCGTGCGCTTTTGATTTTTTAACACGGTGCTTACAGAAATACTCATAAAAGAACCTTTCTTCAACTGGAATATTTTTCTGTTTCTGTTGAAGATATCCTGCAGTATTTACTGGTAGTTTCTTTGCACTTTTTGGAACATAACAGGTCCGTCTTCCAAAAACTCTTTGTTGTTCATCTTTTTCAGTCTTTTCTGTCCCTTTCTTTGGGTTTCGATACACAAATCTATCTAAGAAACGAATAAGTGTGAAATCTTGAAGAGGATCTCCACTATAGTCAATGGATGAATTGTTGAGGATCTGCCTAGCAAACAGTGCAACCGAAGGATGAAAATGTTGAGATAATCTTAGAAGTTCCCAAAATGAACAATACTCTGCACCAGCAAATAATGGGTTCCTATGGCTGGAATCATAAACATTCTTAGCAACTTGCTCAGACGGTAGCAGTGATCTGTGAATCCATGAGGAAGGAGTCTTAGGAGGAACTTCCTTTTTGTTTGAATTTTCTTCTGTATCTTTAACAAAAGAGTTAAATGTTTCAGCTGGTTCTTCCTACCAAAGAGAGAGAGAATTCTGCTATGAACCACTTTGTTTTTCTTGCGCACTCAATTCTCATTTGTATAGTTTAACAATGCAACCAACTTAATGAATATGACTTGTGTATTTTGTAAAATTACCATGATGTCAGATATATTTAAACTTAAAATTTTAAAGTATATTTTCACTAAAGAACTTGTGTTATTTAAACAAAAATGTGAAAAAATGCAATTTATCTGAAATTAAAAACATCATAATTAAATGAATCTAGAACAAACAAAAAAATAGTAAAACAATGAATGACTTACTTCTGGTACATCTTCATAGTGTTCTTCTTCTTCATCATCCGATAAATGTTTTGGTTGCCCTTTTGAAGAGAGTAGTTCTGGACGGTGACGAAGCAACTCTGATATAAGAATTAACATACCACAAACTAGAGTTGGTGAATGGTACTGACAAACCTGGAAATTGCAAGAAAAAAGTTATCTATATAAAGATCCAATACACACTTATACTTTCTTCATTTTCAGATACTTTGAAGCAAGATTAAATTATAGATTCATCTTTTGAGGGCCAAATTCACTAGAACAATTTATTTCTGTAACACACACAGAAAACTTGTATTTTTAAACACTACACAGTAAAATTAAATATCATAAAACTCTACCAACATTAGGAGATATAGAAAAATTCACAGAGGAATGTGAAAATGGAAATATTGGTTCAATATCACTGCTGGTATTAAGTAATCAACTCATTCTGCTTAACAAGCTTATTGCTCTTCATGGCCATTTTATATTGCTACTATTATCTGATATGTGTGTTACACAGTGTAGAAATTACAGCATAAAAACAGATTCTGTTAAATGAAATAAATTAGATAAAATTCTATGTTTCAATTTGTATCTTATATGTAACTATTCTCCATGGATCATAAATTTAAAATGCTGCTAAAAACGTCACAAATTAAGTCTGGTTCAATACAAAGTTGTGACACACTGGATTTTAAATTTTCAATAAAAATATAGGTTTCCTGTTACTTTGGTTTGTCTCGCTCTTAGCAGAAGTACCAATCTGTAACAAGAAACACTGATCATAATAATAGTTGATAGTTTCCTAGTTTGTTATTATAAACTTTAACACTGATTGAATTAGAACTATTTTAGTTATTATTTTTATTGATGAAACTTAAGTCTTAAATTGTAATGCAATCTTGAAAGCATACACAAGTACATCTATCCTATGAAAGAAACAGTTACACAAAATAATATGCTTTTCTTATTGTAATAATTACATTTATTTTTACACTGACTTTTTATTTGCAAGACCCATATTGGTGATAAATAAAACAAAATAATTTGTCAGTGGAAAAAATGTGAAGTTATAACCTGCAAAAGACGTTTCATGAATGCTTTTGCTCGCTGGTCATGTGGATCTTTCTTCAGTGCTCTGTACAATAGATTCAAGAACATCGCTTGGTGAGATGAATGATGTAATTGAGGATCTAGAAGCTTACGATATAGGGCTGTGTAAAACCTATCTGTAATTTCTTCACGGGAATCCAAAACCTGCAGACATACACCAAGTTTGAAGATGTAAATTGTGATAATCATAAAATGAAAATAAAACTAACACGCTAGAACTGAAATAAGTTTATTTATAAATGTTATTTTACTTTTTGTACATTTTTATGTTAATCCTGTTATCATCATATCGAACTTTTGTAAAGTTGTTTTTTTTTTTTTTCATTTCTCATAGTCCTTGCGGACCGTTGAGCCGATGGCAGATTTTGCCCTGCCATCGTTTCTAAAGCTGCTTCTTACGTCAAGGATGCAACCCACTTGACAGCCTTCCCTCTTTGAAAGGGCGAGCACGTTTGGTGTGACAGGGATTCGAACCTGCGACCCTCAGATTGCAAGTCGAGTGCCTTAACCACCTGGCCATGCCAGGCCTTTGAAAAGTGTAAGTAATGCTAAATTATTAACAGCATCTTCTTTCCTTGAGTTTATCCAAACACAAATTTTAAATATCATATAAAACTATTACATTAAATTGGTTTCAAACTCTTTTAAGATTTTATTAAAATCATTTGAGTAAATCTATATAAACATACAGCAATAAAAAGTTTTTCAGATAATTCTATGAATACTGCTAATTTAAAAAGAAAAGGCTGCTAACCATGAAGTTTTTACTATAATTATTTGTAAACAAAAATTATCTGTTACATATGTGAAGAAATTCTTATACTGTTAAAAACTGAAATTTAAAATTTGCAACCATGAAATTATCATATACACATGTAGGATAAACATTCCACCAACAATGTAAGATTAAAGACCAACTCATGTTTACATCATTCATTCCACCAAGCAATGTAAGATTTGAGATCAACCCATACTTACATCATTCATTCCACTAAGCAATGTACGATTAAAGACCAACTCATGATTACATCATTCATTCCACCAAGCAATGTAAGATTTGAGATCAACCCATACTTACATCATTCATTCCACCAAGCAATGTAAGATTTGAGATCAACCCATACTTACATCATTCATTCCACTAAGCAATGTACGATTTGAGATCAACCCATACTTACATCATTCATTCCACAAAGCAATGGAAGATTTGGAATCAACCCATACTTACATCATTCATTCCACTAAGCAATGTACGATTTGAGATCAACCCATACTTACATCATTCATTCCACAAAGCAATGGAAGATTTGAGATCAACCCATACTTACATCATTCATTCCACAAAGCAATGGAAGATTTGGAATCAACCCATACTTACATCATTCATTCCACTAAGCAATGTAAGATTAAAGACCAACTCATGTTTACATCATTCATTCTGCCAAGCAATGTAAAATTTGAGATCAACTCATATTTATAAAATGTAGATTCTCTCTACTGGGTGATCATCTTTCTTAAAGTATAAAACTTCTTTTTTCCATATAATTAACCTTGCATAGTTTTGAAATGAAACTGCCTGCTCAGAAGTTTTATTAACTTTATTAATACAAGTGATTTTTATTATAAATATAATTTCTCATGCTCAAATAAAATTCACCTAAATTAAAAACATAAGCTGAAAAAAGCAACAGCAAACTTCTCAAGTTTCTGAATACTAAAAATACAAATACCATTTTCTATATATCTGTACAGTTAAACATAATTATTAAAACTACAGTATAAACATGAAATCTTTTGTAACCAGAAGAATATGGTTATAACAAAAAATAGTTTCTGACAAATAAGATTATGGTATAACTCAAAGTTACTATTATGTCACATTTGAGACATGTTTTGAAGAAAATCTGAAGTTTCTTATTCCATCAAGATATGTATTATATTACAATGATCCTTTAGCATTGTAAAAAATAATAATAATGTTTTTTGGGCAATTATTACTACTAAGTTTATACTTAAACTGCATTTTTCAAGTAGTCCAATCCTGCCTATAAAAGACAAGCATTTTACACACCCTCAAGGTGTTACTAAACCTAGCACATATGTACTCAATCTCTGGACAAACTAGAGGTATAAGGATCTAGTGTATGTGTAAGGATAGGTTGTAGTTACTTATTACAGTGTTGAGGTCAAAATGAAATACTTTACTATAGAAACATCTCTGGTAAGAAGGCTGATCAACATTTGGTTGGACTACTTCAACATGAAAGTTAAGATGTGAAGGTAAGTAAAGAAGTTAAAATGCATTTAACTAAGAAAAACTAAACAAAGTCAACTGGGAAATCAACTGAAAATAAAAAAGGATCAGCAGAAACAACAGTTATAAGGCTTATAAATACAAATGGGAGTCTTGGCTCACTCCAATCAAAGATGAAACACTCTCCTCATAGATCTTGTCTCTGAAAGCATTAAACCCACATTCTCTCTGAAGCTGACCAATCATAATAGAGAATGCAAAAATATCTCTGTTTCATGTGACAGCCTCAAGATAGAATACAATTCAACTATTCCATGATACAGCAAAGTTCCTACATCAGACAGTCTACAAACAGTAACACCTCAGGCCAAGTTTTATAGCACATGACCTCAACCATATTTAGACTTGTAGGAATTAAGTATACATTACAGGAAAATAGGGTATGTAGTATTTATGTACTTCAGCCCTTCTGTTTCACCAGCCCAGGAACTGATGACACAGCAGTGGTTGAAACACCATTTGTTCTATCACAGATAGACCCTGAAGAGCTCTGGATTGAGCAAAATGTGTAATTGTCAATGGATATAACAAATACAGTGCAGTTCAAATACTATTATTATACACTCTTCTAATTCTTGAAAATCCCTAAGGGACTAGATAAAAAATATAATATTTAAAAATGTAACAGGCCTGATATTAATGCCTTATGACAAGTTTAATTGTAATCATCTTCACCACCTTGTAAAAGGCACACACACGATAAGAATTTTTTTCGTACAATCTCATTGATTCTCTTTGATATTTAATTTGAAGGAAACGTTTTTGAAGTTTTTATGACAAAAAAAGGTTGGCCAAGTCTAAAAAATAAACCAGCTTTTCTGACTCACTTCTAACCAAGTTCCACTTCCCAAACCATACTTACACATTGTACAACCTACAACTATATGCTCCTACTGATTTCATTTCCAGAACATTATACAATAGTATACAGTACATGCATTAATGAAAGTTAAACATTGCTTACATGTACAGTGAAGAATAACATCACATTTCATCTTGCAGACATTTTTAAGCAAGAAGCAATATGATAACCCTTACTATTTAATGGGTATCATGACAAAAAAAAAAGTGTAACACTATATATTTATTTATGAAATAATCTGTTTCGTTGGTGATGCCGATAAAATAGACCAATTTCTGCACTGTTTAGAAAATGTAATTTATCAATATATTTCTTGTTATGCCTGTTTGATGGAACAAAGCTTAGCTTAGGTAGTCATACTTGTACATTTTAGACTCATTTAGAGTGGTGGTGTGTATGTGGACGGGGGGGGGGGGATTACATAAGACCACAAATCTTAGGATACTGTAAAGCATGTATTAGAATTATTACTAAAAAGTTGGTAACTACATGGCACCACATGGATTGGATTGCAAGTCACTATTCTTTGACATCTATCAAGTGCTAGTTCATCTTTAGTTACATTCTATTGTTGGTTTCATCGTGTGAGTTAGTGTGGCTTTTAAAAGCTGCAAACCTATAATATACACAAAGAAGTGATCTGAAAGAACATTGAAATCAGTAAATTTAAGGGTAACTCACAATTCTTGAATTTTAGAATTATCCTTAACACATTATACTACCTTTACTCCAAGATGCTACAAAAATATAGTACTAATGTTATAATAAAGTTTCAGAATATGATGAACCTTCCTTAGCATTTTAATACTAGATATAACCAGCCTCAAAATACTTCACTGGCCCAACACTTAAAATCACTTTAAGCATAAATATGGTTTGTTTAATAATGACACCAAGGCCTTATATTAGCATAATACGTGAAGCAAAATTGAAAAATACCTGAAAAATTAGCATCAAAGCTTGTACACTTATGTTGAAACTGACAAAATGTACCACACGATATATAGTGTCAAGCTGTTCTGTCAACTTGTTAGTGCTCTTGTCTTTTGTAGTATATGGATAACTTCTACTGACTCCAGACAAAAGAGCACTCATCATCTTGGTATCTACTTCTCCTTTCTTGACACAGGCTTTGAAAAATCCAAAATATATACTCTGTAGGTGGTCGGCAAGTAAGTTGTCTTCGGGACACAGAACCATCTACATCAAAGATAAGACTATGTGCATAATTCCAGTTGAGGAAGACTATGATACATTAATTTTTTTACCATAGGAATAACTGTCAAAAACTACCTACAATAAATCAGGTAGTATATTCTTTTCATGAACATAATGATCAAATTTTAAAAACAGCTTTTACAAAAATGGTAGAGTGGTAATATTTCATAGGAAATTTTATATATTAGCACATAGCCTTTCTATTTTCTGGTTAAATATTAGTATATAAAACACAGTTGAAATATGCTCAAATGTTTGGAATAGAACTTAAAAAGTATGTGATATAAACTTTATAACAGTATTGGGTAATGCAAAGTTACTCATTATGTCCACATGCCCATGTAAATGATATTGTAACATACAGATCAAGCATTTTTTCTTTCTTCTTCATTTACTGACAAGAATATTATTCAATGAAAATACAACACACCTTTAAAATATACAAATAAAACTTCATTTAAGTAAAACATGTAAAACTAAAACCTGATTAGTTTTGGGCACCTCTGATGGTGGCCACCTAGAACAATGGAAGCTAGTCTAGGTTTATTCTTTACCTGTTTTACTTTAGTAAAATTTTATCTGTGTGTTTTAAAGTTTCTTGCATTCCCATCACAATAAATTTATTCAACTTTTAGAAAAATATTATCGTTTAGCATAAATAACGATCAGTCTGTAACTGAGAGTTAATCAACACAAAAAACTTGTTTTCATTGAAAGGGCCATAAATTAGTGATATTTTCTTAAGCAACATTAGTAAAAAGTTGCCTTATACCAAACAAAAAAAAAATCAATCATCTGATAGTTTAAAATTTTTTTTTCCAGATGAAAACATTTGGTTTCTAAACCTGACCTTTAATATATTATAGATTTTATAATTTTGTGTGTGTGTGTGTGTGTGTGTGTGCTTTTTATAACAGAGCCACATCAGGCTATCTGCTGTGTCCACCAAGGGTAATTGAGCCCCTGATTTTACCATTTTAAATCCATAGACTTACTGCTGTCCCACCAGGGAACTTACAATTTTATAACTCATATCAACTTAGTAATTACAAGACACAAAAGTAAATGGTATAAAACTAGAAAATACTTTCACCTGGTTCAAAAAGCAGAGTGCATAGTACTGAGCACGTGAAGAAATGTTTGGACGATACAGAAGTCGTTCAACTTCCTCGGCTACTACTTTCTTCATGTTGGGATGAATACTTAAAAGATTACCTAGTAGGTGAGGAATTCTGGCTGCAACTCGATGCACTGGATCTCCAATTTTATTTACCAAACAGCTAAGTAGAAACTAGACATACAATTAAGTTAATGTATCAAACAAGTGTATAGTTATCCAATAATGTAATATTCTGATTGCTATAAAAATTTAGGTGATCTATGGTTGGAATTTTGGAAATAAACAGAATGGCACAGAAATGTACAACTCCCTTCTAAAAACATGCTACCTTTGAACCTTTTCCTCATTAAAAAATAGAGTTGAATATTTCAAAGGTATGGTTAAACTTTCACTTGTTAATCAGTCTTCACAGAATTCAAAACAAACTTTTTTAAGATAAAACGAAGTTTTATCTAAATTTTTAGCAGAAAACAAATATAAATACTAAGATTAGCACTTTATTACCCTAAGATTTCAATTTTTTTTTAATATCAGTGACTCCTATAGCTTTGATTTGGGAATGAGGATCAATAATCAAGAAAAACATGCACATGCAGTATGTCTAAAGTACTTACACAAGCTGGGTACTTTGTATTGGGAATGAGGATCAAGAATCAAGAAAAACATGCACATGCAGTATGTCTAAAGTACTTACACAAGCTGGGTACTTTGTATTGGGAATGAGGATCAAGAATCAAGAAAAACATGC
>NW_013666302.1:112422-125900 GCF_000517525.1 Limulus polyphemus
AACTGGAATGTTTGAATCAAGCCCTTCATTAGAAACACCCTTCACTCGTCAATCGGAATGGTGTTCTTCTTCTCCACTACAATGCACATCCACATGTGGCATGTTTGACGCAACATAAGATTATGGAGTTGGGTTGGGAAGTTGTCCCCCACCATATTCTCCAGATATGGCACCATCAGATTACTATATTTTTCGTTCGCTGCAACACCATCTTAATGGGAAAATGCTTCTTTGCAAGTGATTTCTTTAATCATTGCATTAACAACCTGATTGTAAGATGGAAAAACATCATCAATAAGAATGGAGACTATTTCATTTAATAAATGTTTTGTTTTGATGTATAAGTTGGGGTTTTTCATCTAAAAAAAAGGGACATTACTTTCTTGACGACCTAATATGTGTGTGGTGTTACATTTATTCACTGTGATGTAATAGTAACTTACAAAGCTAACCTCCTTATGCTGACCTTTGTTACCATAAACTTTTATTTTTTATCATGACAGTAAAGAAATATTAATATTTTGACCAATATAATTGGCATCCAGTGTAAAATTTTATATTTAAATATGAGAGATTGTATACTAAATATATCATATAATCTTCAGTATGCTTCTAAAAGACAAATACCTGGTTTAAAATCTTAGTTTGTTTTACTCTATTTATATGTTCTCTTTTTAGAAATGTGAGTTTAGGAACATTTGCTTTAAGCAGTAGAATTGTTTTATATCTCGTATCAATATTTTAATGAAATCCAAAATATTGTAGGATGTGGCATTGTTTCTTCTTTAGCTGAGAAAAAAGAACTTTAGTGCAAGTTTTATGTTTCATTAATAATGATTACATGAATTTCATACATACATGTTTTTGACTGTATTCATTGCTCAACCTGCGTTAGTGTTAGAAATATTTAAATATAAAACTATTCAGGGCAAAATCTAGGAATTTGGTATAGGTTGTGCTCTTTGGAAAATATATAGGGGTTAGGGTGTGTCCTGAGTCTCTCAGTGGGTTAAAGTTAGTTGAGAAAAAATATGTTGTTTTTACTGATCATTTTTTTCAATTGCATTAAATGCACATGATATATTCAATCTCTTATATGCATGTGAAAAACAATTAGTTGAGAATTTTACAATAAAAAAATAACTCAATTTAAAATACATTTACTGCCCAAAGTAAACAGTCATGTTTAGCTTCTACAAACATATAATTAGATTTGAGGGTAAGTTGGTGGAGATTCTGATGAGTAATAAAATTTTATCAGGTATCCCACGCTTGGTATTACTGGCGCATAAAAATATAGCTAATAAAAAGGAAACAAACAAGAATAAGTAATTTTTATTTTATTTTATAAAGACAAGTAGAATTGATATATATGTAACCTAACCAGCTATAATAATAAAGAAAGTTTTAATTCTACAAAAAAGTATTGAAACAAGAAAGTAAAACTACAAAGACTGAGTTACTTAAAATTTAATAACATTTCATACCTACTATGGCTCAGACTAACATAATTATAATGATTTGCCAGAGTAGGATTAAAATTGTTTACATGTTAAATAACTCAGTTTTTGTAGTTTCGTCTTTCTTGTTTCAATACTTTTTGTACCATTAAAACTTTCTATATTACTATAGCTAGCTAGGTTATGTATATATCTATTTCTACTTGTCTTTACAAAATTTACATTTTTTATTATACTTGTTACTAATGAAATACAAGAGACAAATTTTTTAATAATATTTTCAAATTCAAGAAAGCAATTAAGCTTTAAATTATATTCTGAAAGCAATTGACTGCAAAATGTGATATCTCAACTTAAGGGCAATTGCCTACCCCTTCCTCCATCCTGTGGACACACCCCTGGAGTGTTTACTTTTTCTTCTAATGAGAATGATTAAGTGTACTATACCAATTCTTGTTTATTAAATGTAGAAATTTTTTTTTACATTTTAACACCAGAATCCTTATTAAAGTATTTTTTGTCCATATCAAGTAGTCATTTCAAGCAACTTCTGCTTAAAATATTTGAACAGTATTTTTTGTAAACTGTTGCAAGTAACTTCAGCAGTTAGTCACAACTGCAATATTTAACACAAAAGTGAATATGTGCAAGTGAGTTTCTATGATATAAGATGTTATTAATTTCTTGACCATTCAGAAAGGACAAAAAGGAGAAATAAGTATGCAAGGGAAATGAAATGGCTTTGGTCCAACAAATATGAAAACATGATGGTGAACTTGGAATGTTTGAAAAATGCATATTTTTCACATGATGGTAAAAATTCTCTGTCAATAATATATCATATTTTGCTGCAGCTTTTGCAAAAGTAAGAACTAAAACAGTAATTAAACTGTATTATCTTTTTCTTGTACCATAATTCTGGTTATTCTCTTTAAATAAAATACTGATCATAGTTCAGGAAGAATAATTTCAGCACTTTCAGTTTAATGATTAATTTTTGTTATTAATTTCCATTTTGGAGTAGAGAAGTGATGAATCTTAAGATAAGCTAAGAAAATCCCAAAGTGTGATCTTGAGAGTCCTGAAACTCTTGAGTCAATATCAAGTGGTATACTACAATCAACAGAAACATTACTAACAGCATCATAATACCACCTCTAGCAGGAATAAACACAATACACTTCAAGACTTCTGAATCTCTCAGTCAATATCAAGTGCCCTATTAAATCAATATTCAATTAATGTGTGTATATATTTCAATAACAGTGATTATTCTGTACCATTATTTTTTTATAGTTAAACATTTTGCTGCTTTTTCTCAATGCATTGGTAACACTTATCCTATGACTTCTAGAAAAGATCTGTTGGATTGTGAAAAGGAATATTTCACACAAGACAAAAGTATTAGAAGAGGTATGAAATTGTTTACAAACATTCAATTATTTAAAACCAATATCTAAGTTCACAATAATTTTATACAGAAAAGGAATATCACCACACATATTTTTTTCAATGGAAAAGTTTACTTATCAGCATCTATGAAAATAAAATTGAATCAATTTTGTTAAAATTTGCACTTGCATTTAAAAATTTTGATCGAAGAATATCAAAATCCTCTTTACTCAATAAAACTATAGGGATTGTACAAAACAAAATTCCATACTCTTCAAGCACTTTCCAGGATAGAGTTATCTCTTTTCTTGGAACCATAAACATTGATTACTTAAGACTATTTCTTTGCCTGACTTATGAGTATTCAAACACAGTAAGTCAGCTTCATCATTATTAAAATATGCTAGAATTCCTTTAAAGTCTATTCAAATAACTAAAACTTGTATATGATCTTGTAAAAAAGGAAACTTGGCAATATAATTAAAAAATAAATACTTCAAGGAATTAATAAGGAGTTCTGAACTGTACAAATTCACACAAATACATGGAAATGCTTTACTATATTTGCTGTAAAATACAAATACGAAAACATTACTCCATCTCTCGTACTTTCAACTATGGAAAGTCAGCCTTACACAAGTTAACCTAACAGCCATGGGAACAGTCAACTTGTCCGACCCAGTATTGGAGAAGGAATGTTGACTATGATTTCAAATTCACTATGTGTATCCACACTGAAGATCTGACTTAGATTTTAAGAAGTCGGAGTGCACAGTAATGTTCATGTGACGAATAAAAATACTTTTGTCCACTGTACAGTTTGCATATTGAATTTGCATAACCTCTAGAACATCTGAAATGCATATCTAGTTTTTCAGTATCTCTGTATATTGTATCTAGTATTTAATCTCCTCTACCATGAACTGTAGCTAAATTATCAATGTATTTACTAAGATTAAAATATTTAATATTTGCTGTTCCAACCTTCAGCAAGTGGTATTCTTTCTTGATCTCAACAATAGCTTGGAATATACTTTATAAAAGTATTGCATATAAACTAAAGGTATACCACAAACTAATTTTTGTTTAATTTAAATACAACTAGTTATTCTCGCCAAAAACTGAAAAAAGTCACCGCAGTAATATTGAGGCTAAGTGAAATTAGCTCATTTTGATCCTCTTACAAAACCCCACATGCTGATAACTGTTGATGTTGCTTTCCTTCAGCCACTCACTTATGTGCTGATGTTGTACAACTATATGCACATTGTATCATATTAAATGTCAAACAATATTAAAATTACACATTCCAATTAGTTTTCCCAGGTTCATGAGGAAATCTGAGTTCTAACTAAAATGTGTTATAATTATTTCACATTATATTTTGATAACATTTTGTAAGATACTATTAGTTAGCCCATGTTAAAAAAGTTTCTACTTTATTAGTACAATCTACGCTTTATCATGACAATGATGTAAATTATAAGTCATATAAAAAAATGAGTTTCGGTATCTTACAACATCCTTCACCTATAATTCTACACTAAAAAAGCATTCATTTGGAAACACAGTCATAAATCGGATGTAACCAACTTCTGTATTTAGTCATCTACTGCTTATAGTGTTACAAAGATACTATAATACTTAACCTTACTTGCTAAATGAATAGCAAACAAAAACATATAAATTTTATTAAATCACTGAGATAAACACAAGAACAGATATACATACATTTTTTATACTGTTCAATATCATCAGACAAAAGCTTTTGAGCAAAAGATCGTAACTGTAATAAAACTTCATCTGGTGCTGTTTCCTGAAGAGGAGGTTCAGCCGAGAGCTATTAAAGAGTATTATTAAAAAAAAATCTTTAGCAATAGAATACAAAAGAAAACAGTATGTCCGTGATCAAATTAATTTGAAATAAACTTTCAACACTTTTTAAATAGTATAAACAAATTTCATCAACCTCTTTAAAATAAAACTAGAACCTACAGTGGTGATGCCTTTAAAAATTAGAATTATTGTGCCTATGTTGCCTAAAAATGCTATTTTATTGATTTACAACACAAACACAAAAGTTGCATAATGAGCAACATGATATTACAAACTTATGACCAAAGTAATTTTGTGACACATAGACAAATTCCTTTATAGCTTTTTGTGTGTATTATGATTGAATTGTCCTTTACTCACCCAATTAACCTATGTTTATGTACTTAAAACAAGTGTTACTAATTTACTCTGTGGCAGCCAGAAACTGCAGAGTTTTACACTTTCATAGCTGGAATATATCTTCATTCAGGAATATTTTTCCAAATATTTCGTGGAAGTGTGGTGATGATCTTACTGAACAGGTGTAAGTAGTCATAAAGTTGCTAAGTTGTAGGTAGTCATAAATACCTTAAGCCACGTAATTATCTTGCTTGGACAGGGTTTTGTACTACATACCCCTAGGGTATGGGTAATACCCAGCGAAGGGGTTGTGTAATTGTTTGTAAAGGTTGTTATAAGCTTGGAGTCAATCCTCTCTTGAATATGTAATAAGAATGATCACTGATGCAGATAATATAGAATGTTGGGATACTGCCAAAGACTTCATTCTGAATGGTTATTTTCCTTACAGTTTCAGCAACTAAAAAGCTCAAACAAACTAAGAACTGGTTAACAAATGATATAGGTAAGCTAGGACTGTACGATACCACATAAGAACTCTCTGACTCATCTGTGTGGTACACACACAATCCTTTCTGCAGAAGTCTGATTCCTTTCTATTCCATCAGTCAGCATGTTAGCCTATAAACTTAGAATCTGACCAGTACAATACAATAAAACTCAACCATTTAAACATCAGGTCTTCCTATAAAATAAAGATTAATCTTCTTTGTTTTACATGTGTGCTTGAGTCTCCACTCCTTTGTTGCTGTATTCATTTTGTTCTTTTGTAAAACATTTTCTGAATCTGCTGCCTATGATGGATCTATATACTTACCTTTTGGATACCAATGACTTTCAGTACCACATAAGTCACAAGTAATATTTTTCAGGAATGTTAGGAAAGTAGTTAAAAGTTTTTACAAATTTGTTGTGTGTCAGACACTAAAGAAAACCATGCTCTTGCAATATCATTGAAGTACTTACACAAGCTGCAGTAAAACAACAATAAATATGCCACAATACATACAAGAATCTCTCCTTTATACCAATTAGTGCCTAAGTTTGGAAAAAAAGTTAGACATAGTTAACTCTCTCAATACAGATAGCTGAAAGTGTGCACGTCAAGACATTTTACAGGGTTACAAATAAACTTGGCATCAAAATGCAGTTAATAAATCAAAATGTAATACAAGTTTCCATTCCTTAATTTTGAAAGGAAATATCTAAATAAATTTTCAATATCTGCTAATCTGGATAACAGGATAATTATTCTCTTCAACTTGCCCATTTTATATTTTTTTACCACCCCTCTCTGATGTCCCAAGTTTAACATTTACTAGATATTACTAAGGCATAGTCTGAGTTGTATAGCTTTCAATCTTTATTGTTTATGGAGATATAAACAAGAAAATCAAATCCACTTGCCACACCCTCCTATTACATCCTCTCTTTCACAAATTGCCAATAATTCTTTCTGATATATACTATTACATCACTTATAGTCATATAGAGTCAAAGTCATAAATTACCAAATGACATATAACTTTACTTGTTCTCAGTTGAGATTTTTAGTTATTTTGCCTGCAGGTTCAAATTTACTATCACCGAGTTCAGATCGAGCAGCTTTGTGATTTATTTCAAGGCAATTATGCCTTAGTTAGAAATCATATTAGATTATAATAGGTATAGAACATTGTTTATTAGAACATTGTAATTTTTAGTTATCAGTAATATCTTTACAAGTAACTAGAATTAACTTTCATTGGAAGACCTAATATAAATACCAAATTTCTTATTTTTCATGTATACTTTTTACTTATTGTTATAAAAGTAATACTAAAATGCAAAAATTAGAAAATAACAGATAAACTAGAAAGTTTTACTGAAAAACAATGTTTAAAATGCATTTAGGAGGTTTTAGGGATTACAAAAATGAAATTTGAGATTTTTGAGATGAGGAAAAGTATTTTTAATTTTAACATGAAAATTACTTTTCACATGGAATATTCAAAAGAAATACTCAATATATTAATGGACAAATCTTTATTTTCTTTTACTAAAAATACTTCACTAAAAAACATGATTTTTTGTATGTGAAAGACTGCCAAATATTGTAAAGATATACACACTATATTGAAACTTAGAAGTTTTAAATCTATAAAGACTTTAAATGAGTACAAAGAGGTCATGTGATTGGTCAAATTGAATGATATCGTGTTGAGAGAGTTAAATTTGCAGTCATTCAAGAAATAAAGAAAAAAAAAGGTAATTTAGATTTTTTTTTCTGGTGATTACAAGGTTGGTCAAATCAACAAAGTCTGTAAAGTGTTATGACAGAGAAAATAAAAGATAAAATACAAAGCTTTTATATTCATTTAAGAGGTTCTAGAGGTTATGCAAAAGAAAATTGAGAACTGTAAGATGAAAAAAGTATTTTTAATCTTAAAAGAAAGAAAATCACTTTGCACTTAGACTAGTCAGAGACTGAGTCACATGCTGACTCCATATACTCATGAACAAATATTTAGTAAAGATGCTCATGCTACATTAAAAAGTTATAGTATATATATACTTTCATGGTTACCTGCTGGTTGCTGCACTAATCAAAATGACCAAGTCTGAATAGAGATTTAATGTTATGCCAGATTATTGCCATAAACCAGTATACAAACCTGTTCTTGTTCTGGATTTTGAGTTAACAGTTCACTCATAGTTGTTATAGCTTTCTGCTTTGTCTTTTCTACTGTATCATGTGATATTTTTTCTAATGCCCGTACAAATGTATTGTACCGTTCTTTAAGTTGATCTTCAAAGTACCACAATAACAGACGACGATCTCTAGCTTCTCGATTACCACTTGACAGCTCCTCTAACATAGTGAGTGGATGCTGGAATGAATAATTAATAGTTAGATTGTAATTTCAAGACACGATGATATACATGATTCTCATTCCATACAACTTCCTAATGTAGAGTTTAAGTTCAATAATAGCAATAGGTACTTATAGTTATTGATATTCAATGTTTGATTTCCTCTTATAGCTAAAAAGAGTAGTTTATATGTACCTTACATTACCCCTAAGATAGCCTGTTTACTGTGTAACCTGGAATTGTTACCAAATGAAATAAATTTTAGTAACTTACTTGCCTTATTGCAAATACAAAAAAAATGAATGGATGGTTTGGTGTATAACCTTAATTTACCCCAAAAAGTATGAAGTACAGTAGATAACATGTGATTTTAATCATTCCACCAAAAACTACTTTCTATCAAATGTGGCCTATACTTTCTACACAAAAGTTTCTTTAGTATACAACCTGTTCTTGGCACCCATATCAGTTCCTGTAGTTTATAAACTTCTCCGAGAGTGGAGAAAACTCAACACTCCGAAGGAAAATCCCCAGTCCACCACTCCAATGACTGGAAACTGAGTGTGGTAAGGACTGCCGAGCTCCACTAGTAGAAGTAAGGGGGGGTGAACATTAGCATTGGGGAGTCCTGAGGAACAGGCCCCTGGAGACAGTGCAACAGGTGAACCACGTTTCTTAATTTTTAAAAGCAAACTGATCTCGACAGATTTAGCTCTAAAATCAGCAGGGACTAGCAAAATCCCCTTTAGCTTTACTCATGATAGTCCGTAGAAATATTGTATTAAAATATCACCATCCAGAATTGCATCCAGATGGTCTTATGGAACACCTCATCTCGACAGAGCCCATTGCAACCAGGAACCAATATAAAGGTTGCTAGTGCAAAATTTAAATACAAGCACACCCAACTGGGCAACACTCGCCACTGAGTGGGATCCAAAAGAAATCAATAAAGACCCTAGAAGAGAAAAGAACAATAACTGTAAGTCAGATAACATGTTACTCACCACCCTGTTAAAATCTAGTAGGGGGAAGACAAAATCCCATCGAAAAGGAAATTGCCAGATCATGAAGGTAATGAGATATGAACTTGTCAGGAGAAGTCCACATATTGGCCCACAAAATATCTTCTAGAGAACAGTTCAACTGGGCAGCCAAAGACATCGATGGGTGTCAAATCTGGTGACAGGTGACGTGGAGCATATTGTGATCGTTAACAGATAAGCCCAAAAAGGCAATATGGATCAACTACCAAAGCCATCTGGTTAAAGTAACATGTGATAAATCCCTGGACATTGCAGGATCCCAGTGAATAAAAAGTCTGTTCCTAGGGCCTCGAAATGGTTCCATACGAGCCACACAACATCTGATCACCCTGATGGGTCATAACAAATGATCCGGGTCTGATCTACTGTTAAGATGAGAAATGCCAGGTAAATGAATAGGAGAAAAAGATTTGTTTCCCTCTCTGGCAGTGAGAGTTTTAGAATAAATGATCGGTCGGGATAGAGCAAACAAAGGTAGATTAATAGAGAGTCCGCTGAACATGAATGACAAATAAATCAGAACGATGACGTCTGGAAGCTAACAGCAATAAAAAATAAACTGTGAGCGAAAGGTGATATAATGAACAGGAGGCTATGGGTTCAAAGGGATGACAAGATAAAGCATGTAAAACAACCCTAAAGTCCCAATTATGGCAGAAGGTGGCTGATCAGATGAGTCCTCAGGAGAGGAAGCTCTAGTGAAAGAAGGAGCAGGAAACAGGGAGTCTAAATTTTCCCCAGAATATCTCATTTCAGAATGAAAAATCAAATCAGCACCTCCCAGCGAGAGACCCCTATGACCATATGAAGGGTTCCATCTTGCCTCGAATCAGGTTACAAACAGCTTTCAAGGAGAGTGGCACCCCCCCCCTCGACTGCTGACCACCACTAGATAACAAATAGACAAAAGCTGAGTAGCCACCGTGCTTGAAACCGTTACACTGGAATTCATATCCTTTTTTTATTGGTAATATATTTGTACGAAAAAACAAATTCAACAAAATATATCTCAGGATAACACAACAAAGAATTTCCGATTATCAGAAAATGTAAATCATAAAACGTTTGTCTCAATGCTAATGCTTTGTCGAGAAAAAGTGATTTTATCGTCTGTATACAATGCTTATATATAGTACCTGCATAGAGAGCATGTGAGGGCCAGCGTAAAGTTTTGCAACTTAGATATTGCAGAGGGCAGTCTAGTGGGTTATATGTAAAAACTGGAGAAAGCAAACACAACATTAGATGGCAAAGATGAAGTTCGAGAATTAGCTATTAGTGTCAGTGGAGGTATGTATGTTTTGGAATACAAAATCTAGCTAACGAAGTTGCCCATGCCTGTGTGGCACTTATTTCATTGACTTCACAGGGATAGTGGATCAACATGAATGTGCATTCACCATGTAGATCTACTGAATACAGGTGATCAGAAATCAACAATTTGTAATTAAGACAATAGCAACAGAAAACTTGAAATGACAGTTACACTTGAGCCACTGATTCAAAGTATCTGTGCTATGCATGACATTATGTATCACTTTAATTTGATGTTGGCTTCAAGTAGTAAATATCAAAATAGTGATGATCTCAAACCCCCGCACTCAATAACTTATCATTTAAACTCATTCACCTGAGTTACTCTACCAAATTTCTTCGATATTGGGTCAGCTAGTTTCTCACAAGGAAGTGACATAAAGAGTGTAATTGTTCTATAATTAAAAATGTAATTAAATCAAGAAGACCAGAACTCAAAAGTATAATACATAAATATGGTGTGGTGAAATAAGTATGTTTTGTTGTTGCTGAACTGTCATACTTACCTGAGGTGAGCTCAAAGATCATTTGAGTGTACTTTACTCAGGAGTCGTATTGTCACTAAAACTAATTTTATGCTAAGAGCCAGATCTGACAACTTATTCATTTATAAAAATACATACAGCATACAAATATACATAGTATAAAACTAATGAAGTATGGGATGATAGTAAAAAAAAATAGCACACACTCTAAGATAATTCTGAGCTTATAATAGGTCTGAAAAATTTTTGTAATGTGATTAATCATCACAAAGCTCCCACTTATATCAAATGCTGTTATTCAGACAGTCTCAATGTCTATTCTACTACATTTCTTGTAAACTGACCTTCAAAACAATACATTCTTCACATGGATACCAAATGACAAACAAGATATCTGTACCATTTCATGAAGAAGGGTGTAAAGCATACTGAAAGTGTGAGGTTAAAACAAAATAATATCTCAGCTTCTACAAAGTCCAGAAACACATAATTTACTTTGTAATGGAATATTCTTTTCTAGTATTATAAAGACCAAAACCTAAGGACCATAAGCAAATTTATAAAAAGAAAAATAAATACACATTTTCCAGTTCAAATGGTTAAAAAAGTTGGAAATGTAAGAAATGTACATTTATTGTAAATTTGTAATATATATAATAACTAAGTTATTTTACTCTTGTCTCTACATTATGACGAATTTAGTTTCTGTTTTTATAATCAAAACTTTTGAAATACCTGTTCAAATTTACAAAGTTTTCTGTCTTCCAGCAACAAGTCTGACAAAAACAGATCACGTAGAGAATCTAAACAGACACATAAAGAAATGCTAAATACAAAAGAAAAATATATATTCGGTACAATTTTAAAAACCTTCTCCTTTGTTACAAAAAGAAATACGTTATAATCAATTAATAAATCACTGACAAAGTAGTCTTACAACTACAAATTAAATTATATTAAATGGCACTCAGAATTATAATTATTTCCTATAAAATTTATTTCAAAGAAAATGTAGTCAATTGCTCAACACTAGGGCTCATACCCATTCACACTAGCTTTGATTTTTGTACCAATTTTATCTTCAGCATCCCAATATAACACCACCATGAGAAATATGTTAAGAATTCAGCAGTCAGTAGTAAAGCTTTGACAATCTTTACACATTTATTGCTCAATTAGAAAAAGAAAAAACTGAGCCTTTTATAATTTCTATGGTCTGATCTAAAATTGAATACTCCTAATAAATTTTAAAGATGAAGTAAAAATTAAATTGGTATTTCTCTACTAAAATGCATCTCAGTGTCAAAAAAGAAGACTGAAAGATAAGTTAATTCTTAATTTTTCAGCTTGATATTGCATATCAATAAAAATACAACATACTTTTTTTAAAAATAAATAGCACTTCTTAGAAAATAAGAATATGTATGGAAAAGTAGACCTGTGCAAAAAAATAAATTATTTAATATCTACAATAACTTACCAATTGCCATCATACACTCGCGTTTCCCTTTGGTATTTACCATGGCAATCAAAGAGTCAAGATTAGAGAGATTATGAACTGGTGAATCCTGTATCAAAAGTGTGTAGGCAGCAACTTTATCTGCCAATGTTCCAGAATTCAGGACTGTTCGAACCCATTCAAAATCCGATCTTACTCGTCGGGTATGTTGATCTAAGTACACAAAAATAAATGACTAAATATTTATTTCAACACTATACAAGGTAAATTTTTATACATCAATAATAAGTTGCTTTTTAATAATAAATAAATCTTTTTAAAAATTATGTCATTCTATTCAAAATCAGCTTGATTATGTGAGTTAACATAGCTCCTTAGAAGTACAATTATATAAAACAGTTACTACCTGTTATTACCTTTAGCATGGCTCACTCCTCTCTTAATCACTATAAAACATTCAATACTTTTAATTACCTTTAGCATGGCTCACTCCTCTCTTAATCACTATATAACAGTCAAAAGCTTTGATTACCTTTAGCATGACTCACTCCTCTCTTAATCACTATAAAACAGTCAATACTTTTAATTACCTTTAGCGTGACTCACTCCTCTCTTAATCACTATAAAACATTCAATACTTTTAATTACCTTTAGCATGACTCACTACTCTCTTAATCACTATAAAACAGTCACTACCTTTAATTACCTTTAGCATGGCTCACTCCTCTCTTAACCAAAATGGTGGCCATGAAAATCTCCCATTTAAACTTCAAAATGTCTGAATATTAACTATGACTATTTCATAGTATTGGCTGAGCAAAACTAAAGCTTAGTATACTTATGAAGCTGCCTAAATTGATATATACAGGTTTATGGAGTGAATTAAAATTTCACTATTTCAATGAATTTTCATCTAAGTAAGTAACTTTTCTAGACAAGTACACAGAAAAAGTGATGAATCTTATCTCTCTAATTCTTTCTCAGAACTTTTCCACCTGGGGTCCCAATGATTCCTTTCTCATACCAAAAAGGCTTGGTTTCTTTTAAATTTTGCGAAAAGCTACATCAGGGCTATCTGCGCTAGCTGTCCCTAAGTTAGCAGTGAAAGACTAGAGGAAGACAGCTAATCATCACCACCCACTGCCAACACTTGGGCAACTCTTTTACCAATGAATAGTGGGATTGACTGTCACATTATAATGCCCCTATACAGCTGAAAGGACAAACATGTTGTACTGAAGAGGATATATATAATGGACAATGTGCTACTTTGGGTTTCTTGATCCTCATTCCC
>NW_013666302.1:126900-134212 GCF_000517525.1 Limulus polyphemus
CACGAGTGTGTTGTCTTGGGTTAGACTCATCACAGTTTTTAAGGCTAAAGTCACCTGAACGAAATTTGCGGAATTATCTTTGACACTTACAAATGTTCAAAACATTTTTATAAACTTCATTGATATTCTTTGTGACTACAGAAGCGTTGTTTCCCTTCTTGTATTCAAACAGCATTATGTGCCGAATGTGTGTCTCGTCTGACTACAGAAGCGTTGTTTCCCTTCTTGTATTGAAACAGCATTATGTGCCGAATGTGTGTCTCGTCGTGTGCCACCACTATAAGGGATTAAAGTATACTACTCTTTACACATTATACAGGCTACACTAACGTTTAGGTGGTTCTTTTAACTATTATACATGATGCAAGTTTTTTGGGGGTGGTTAATAAAAGTGCTCCAAAATGCAACAATAATTTCTTGACGACTTAATACATGCAATACAGCATGAACTTTTATGGCCTTGCTATTTAAAATAAGCATGTTTTTGATGTAATCTAATTGTATTAATAGATTATTTGTTAAAGTTGAAAACTTTCATGTAATTTTGAAATAATTTACTGGTATTATACATTTCATTTCATAAATTGGATCTATGTGTAAAAGAAGTTAAAAAGCAAAACAAAAACAATGTTACATATTTACATTTCAGTCATTCACAAACAGACTGTGTTCACAGTACATGGATATCTTAAATTATGTTTAAAATATTTAACTACTAAAATAGAATATGAAATGATGTTTTCTTTTGTTTTTTCTGTTTTTTAACTGTGTAAAGACAAAGCATCTATCCTTAAATTCTATGTTTCACAAATAAAATATACATTTTGGAAAGAAAATATTATAAAGATTTAAAAATCCAGAATAATATATTTCCTCTAATTCTCACCTGATGTTCAAACCATTTAATTCCATTCTTAATAATCAAAGTACTTCGTTGTTGTTGTGATACAGTTTTTAAGATGTCTTTATCAGAACTCTTGGAAGGATCATCACTAGTGCTTGTGACTTGGCTATCCTGTATTTTGTATTTGTTTTTTCGTTTTTTCTTGCTAGTACTCATACTTGAGGATTGAGTGGCTGGCCGTTTATCATTAGTATTGCATACTTCGTTCAAGGTATTATTATCTCCTTTCTTATACTGGCGTGTTTTCACTTCCTTCTGTGGTATTTTTGAAAACTCTGAACTGTTAATAAGTATAAATATTAATTACTCTGTTAAGAAATAAAAAATAATAAGCAACATGTTTTGAAAATTTTAAGTTTACCAACATGAAAATTAAATCTTTAATATCATAAATATGGTATTTCAGTTGTCTTCTGCTCATCTCAGTGAACATATATTTGTGTAGGACTTGAGGAATATGTAGCACTAATGCTACCGATTTATTCTTCTAACTTATTTAGTAGACAAGTTGTTTTATTTTTAGACAATATTTATTTACATCTCCAAAATGTGTAAAATTTTCATTAAAATGTACATAAATTACAGCTTATATACATATAAGGTAGCATTTCCTTTCACAGAAAAGATTTCTAAATGTCAAAATAAATATTTAGATAATTATGTCAAAAAACATGTTATATCACATGAAAAATCTTTTCCAAGTAACCACACAAAAAGGTAAAATGGGAAGATTAGAGAAAAAGTGCTAAAACCAACATTTTTTTCAAAGTTACTCAAAGAACTTAGGACTTGAAATTTTGCTTTTTTTACATTTTCAAATAAAAATAGTTTAAATTTTGTAATAATATAATTGATTTTCAAAGTAAAAACTACAATGTTACAATATAAGTGCAAAAACTTTGAGAATTGTTTTACCACTAATCAGTAAAATTTAAATAATCTTAATTCAAATTTCTTGTATAATCAATAAAAATATTTGACTATTATCTAATGTTATAAAACTTTCATTCAAATGAGCTTTTTATTGTTTTAAGATTATATTTAGCATTATTCAACATGATATGTACATAGAAGTATAACTGTCAATTCTAATTGCCATTTTCAGCTACTGATGTCAGCAAGTGTTTCCAGTACATCTTTATAATTTCTATATATGCAGAAAGCAGCCTTTTAAGAGTAGTAAATTATTAATGTTAATATTTTAACAGTAAAATATAATACGTAGGAACACTTTAACCTTTACTATAGCCTTGAGCTACACCTTTGCTCGAGCTAAGATTTAATAGACCCTTTTAATCCTATCTCTCTGCTTCTTACTGGCTCATTTATTTGTTCGTCATTAGGAAGCTGCTATCTTAAGCAAATCTCTTTTTGTGTGTGTATGAATTCACTATATGGGTAATTATGTGTTTCATGCCTTCTGTTTTCTTCATGTCTCTACTTAATGTCTACTTTGTATTTTCAAAACCCCACACACTCAAGTTTTCTTTCAAACTCACTGATGTGGGGAAGAAATCTGGAACAATTAGAAGTAAATATTATCTAATTATATTGTACTACTAAAATGTTAATTCTGAACAAATGTACTAAAATCCCATTACAACCTAAAGCAAGAACTCCAACAATAAAACATGTGTGAGACCAGAGGACAAGAGGTACTTGTCATTCATGAGTAGGGGAGAAGTAATGATTTACAAAAAAGAAAGAAGAACAGTGAATGATAAACCGAATAGACCACAATGCTAGTTATCACTAAAGTTTTACAATCAGATCACTGAAGGGAGATGTTAGTTCAAAACACCCAACTGCAAAAACCATGACAACACACCAGACCAATCTAAGGACCTGGTAAGGCATCTTCAATTCTTACCCAGACAACATATTGACAGAGCAAGTATCCCTTATAGGAAGATGCCCAGGAGCCATGTCAACTTTGATCTCATAGCCTCAAAAGCAGAACACCAACACCATACTTACAGTAAGCAGTACAACTAAATCCTCCTCACCTTGAGGATGGAAGGGTTGCATCAAAAGAGTACCAAACTAACAAGATATAAAACAGCCACTATAGTACACTTATCAAGAGGCTATAGCTGACCAAAGTTGGAATACACACACACACACACAAAAACACAGGACTAGTAAAATATAAACCGACACTTACCTTATTAATACTACAGAAGATGACATTGAGAAACCATTAGAGTGAAGATGACAACCTAACACTAATGCAACTTGAGAATGATGTAGGTAATAGTTAGTGACAGAGAGGTAATTCATACATTTAAGCTCTAAAAAGATCCTCCTAATGGACTTCTAACAGCCACAGCAACATGATGAATCTAATGAGAAGAAACCTGGAACTTCCAACAGAGTTCCAGAAGTCAATACAAAAGAGACAAGCAACTTAAGCCACATTGTAAGCAAAGAAGCAGATTCATCCTGCACCATCATTTCCCAATATGATATAAATAATCTATCACAGAACATCTAGAAAGAGTTGCTCAAGTAACAAAGCAACATATTACTCATATTAAGCACATACACACACAAAAAAGACAATTTCTAATCGTGACTGGAGTGAAGCATCCTGGCCTCCTAAGGCAAACAGTTATTTTTAGTGTTATTTTCTATCCAGTTGTAAATATAACAATCCTTCACAAAAACACAGTATGCAAGTCAAGTCAACAAGAAACAGGAGGTAACAAAAGCAAAGAAATACATTTTCCAAGAAAGACACCTTATGCCACAAGTGATTAAAGGTTCAACAATGCTTTTTATAAAAACCAGCACAAGTTGTACCTTTTGACAACACCAAACTGAGAAATTTATTACCGACACAACCAGTGCCACCTCTTCCAATTAAGTTGGAAGCAAGATGCAGTGGCAGCTCTGACTCTAAAGGTAGTAAGCACTTAAAATACCAAAATAAATAGCTGCCAATTCCACACCAATGAGGAAACAGTGTACTACAACTGTGGCACTCATTAGCCCTTCCAAAACTCTTTATCCTTACAAACCAATGAAGTGAGAATTGAGATGTGTTGTAATCAATAGGTCTAATACCTTAATTACATATTGAATGTACACATTAGATCTAATACCTTAGTTAAATATTGAATCTACATGTTAAGCAAAATCATTGGCTGAAATCCAACCAAGTGTCAGTTTTACATCTTTAAAAACATTCTAACTCTCCTATAAGATATTTTAATGTTAAATGTTTCAAAACTTAGATTTAAAATACAATGTAATTGTTAATTTTTTTATGTTTTAGAATTATCCTAATCATTATTAGACTTTTTGTTCACGTGATTAACATTTATTTTGTTCTACAGTGTTAACGTTTCCATGTAAAAGACACATCCTAATACATTTTCATCTGTAAAACTGTGTGGATAACTTCTTGACCTGCATAACCCTACATGTACAGGTGGGGTCAAAGTGCCCATGCGACAACCTTGGTTGGTTGGTAGGTTGTTTTAGAGCAAAGTCCAATGACCTTGTACAGAATGCTACTCAACATGGTGCTATGAATTTGATATCACAATTATAATTTTTCATTTTAACCTACATTGTTGATTTTGCAACAGTTTGTGTTAGAGAAAATAGCAGATACAATACACAAGGATATTAAAATTTAGGTATGTATCTTGGAGTTTATAAGGGTTTTGAAATGCAGTATGCAAATTGTTAAATGGAAAAAAGTATTTTTAGTTCTCACATGAATATCACTCTGATTTGTCAGAATCTGAGTCAGACTGATTTCATCATTTCAAACATATGTATCTTTAGTATAAATAATTCATTAACATATCTGTTATATTGTATATAACAGCTTGCCACATCTTGTGAAGATATACTTGGTAAATTCAAAAGTATAGTCAACACTACTTCTCCAATACACATTCAGATACACTATTTGCAGAACCCTTTGATAACCAAATTTACATTAGTTTTGTGTGCACAGGGAAGAATTATCACACAGTTATCTTGCAGCTCTGTGCAGTTCTAAAAATATGTGAATATTAAATAACTACAAACAAATATAGTTATTACAACAGTACATGTTAAGTACCTATGTATTTTTTTGGTTAAGTATCAAGTGTTTTTAATGTGTATGTGTAAGATTTTCTAAAGAAACTGTAATAACATTTTCTACAATATATGTGGGAAATTAAATTAATTATATTGCTCTTTTATTAAATATTTGCTAAAATTTTGAAAATAAACAACAATTCAAAAGTGACAGAAACAAGTTGAATAATAAAAATGAATTAGTAGACTCAGTTGCTGGTTATAAAAACAAATAAATTTATTATTATATTTTAACCCAACATCTGTTTTGTTCTTTAATCATAAACTGATCTCACTTAATTTGTATGTGATAAAACTAGATTAATTCATGTACACATAATGCTTGTACTTTATCAAAATTTTTTCTCTTCATGGTAGTCACATGATGCAGAATGAAAAATATAACAATGGGAATGATTTATTCTGTTAACTACTTTTTACAAAAGAGAAAATTGCATGCAAAATTTATACAACTGAATCAACTTAGCATGATACACATTTTAAGAAAACAAATGTAAATACAAATTGAAATAATGTTTAAATTAGGACTATTTTATAATACTTAATTTTGCAATGTTAAACGAAACTTATAACAGTGTAATTAATGCTTTAGTTTACAAGACTTTTCGTGACTAAATACCAACGTTATATTAGCAATGCCATTCCTTAAATTTATTCACTTACGTTATTTTGCTTGGTTTTGACTGCAAGCCTAATTTTTTGATAAAAGCCCCAACCTAGATTTGAAAAAAACAAAAAACATACATAAACACACAACTAAATTATATATATATATACAGATTTCTATATATCAATCTGTGTGCATGAATGTCTGTGTGTGAAAAATACATACACACACACAACAATTTTACAACAAATATTTTAGAATCACAAGTGAACTTCAGTACTTTCTTGTTAACAGTTTCTGGAAACAAAATTTTTTCAAATATATTACACTATCTAAGTACAAAAATATGTTATTGTCTGTAATACAAGTAACATCTAAAAAAGTGCAACTATACACACAACTATTTCATAATAAACCACTTCAGCATATTAAAATATTAAGATAGTACATTACAGATTTATTGCCAAAAAAATTAATTCTTAAAGCAAAATCAGTTGCTGTTGTTTTTGTTAAATACATATTGTGTCATCTGGCCAGTGTTTGATGCTGTGTGTGTCCAAAAAACAACTATTACTAAAAAGAAAGCAGCATGACAGTAATATTGAAACAGCTATTGTTAGTTTGTTTAAAATAAATTACTAAAGAAATGTTTTATCATTAGGCAAGTGAAAAGGAACTATCTGTCTCTGGCAGTTAAACAAACATCTACTTGATTTGCTAAAATAAAAACAAACTGATAGAAACAAATCACAAATATCTGTAGGTTGTAAATTTTTTACCTCATAATTTTCAAAAAAAACACTGCAGTACATGTCAAAAAATTATTCTCTAATCATATTGATATACCTGTAGATACTAAACAGGAACAAAAAATAACAAAAACAGTTAAAAGTTTTGTAATTTCAAAATGTTTTCCTTTTTGTGGATGATCATTTAAATACTTTGAAGATTGCAAAATCAGTCATAAAAAAACTGTTACAACTATTTATCTAGTATGAATAATCCAGTATTAAAATGGTTTTTGAAAGAAATAATAGCAGCCTTATGACTCTAGGGAACATTTGTTCTTACTTTCGTGTGTTTTCCTTTATAGCTTCATGGGTATACAAGTAAAGGAAAACTTTTCAAAAAAAAGGAAATAAAAGTAGGGATTACTAATATCAATCCTTCAAGAAAAATGCAAACAAAATAGTCAGATGGCACTTGTATCATCCATACATAATAACACAGGCACACAGTGTAGTGAAATGTTAACAGACAAAAATAAGATAAATTAAACTCAATTGTGGTTGAATATTTATATATATATATTGCTATATGTTAATTCTTGCCCTTGCTATTATGTAGGGATGATGCAAATGCCATCCCTACTATCTTGTTTGCATTCTTTTTGAAGTATTGATACTTGCCATCCTTACATATACTTCTTTTTTGAAACGTTTTTCATCACTTGTTTGCTTGTTGTTGTTTTTTAATGCAGTGTTTCAATGGACATAGGAAGGTTGTACTTATAACCAAGTTCTAAATACAGTGAGGTTCCAACTGTAATATTTATTGTTTATCCGTTATTGGCTGGTAATTCTTGTTTCACCCTGTACTTAAGCTTTTTAAAGGAACACCAAATTTCTGTAAAAAAGCTAATACAAGGGGTAATGATAACATTGTTTACACTAGAATTATGATTTTTTTAAACTACAACAAGT
>NW_013666302.1:134502-143508 GCF_000517525.1 Limulus polyphemus
GTTTACACTAGAATTATGATTTTTTTTAAACTACAACAAGTGAATAATAATACTGATAAAAGCAGATACTCCATTTGAAACTATGTTGCCTCAGTGAAATTGACTGATACCATTGTTTTGATTTTTGAGTTATCATGTAATAAAAAAGAAGCAGAAGAAATAAGAACGAGAAATTTGAACTTTTTGCTGTGATACAGCCCTTTCCAGAACTTGTGACACAGTCATTACATAGACATTGTGATAATAGGATACTCTGTATAGTAAAGTTCTGACTACCTATTGATGAGATATTTGAAACACCATTTTGATGAACAATCCAAGCCATCTCTACATAGGCAATGCTACAGTCTTCCTGATAAAAGCCCAAAGCAGGGGTTAAAACTGTATAGCTTTATTTTACTACTACACAAGTACTTTGTAGTCAAAGTCAAATATGTACTGCAAAAAATGCACTGAATCAAGTTTTAGAAATAACCATTATTTAAAATTTTCTTATAAACTTTATTAAAATGTTAAATATTTACAGCATAAGAATATACTTGCTTCTCTTGTTGTCTCATCATCATCTTCTCCATCACTAGCTACCTCCAAAACTTCATCACCGTATGTATCTTTTTTAGAGAAACTACCCTTGTTCTAAATAATTAAAAAAAATATATTTTGTTAAAATCAATGTATAAGGTTCTCATACATATCTAACACATCACCCTAAAACTTAATATTTCCAAAAATAAAACAATCAACTGCTAACTACCTATGAAAATTTAACAAACAGCCATATTTCTGAACACAAGTCAAATTATATTTGCACAAAATAATTTTACATAAATTATTACGATATACATATTATGTGATTATAAATAAATAAAAAAATTTAATGTAATGCCTTGACAAATACAAATAAATGAGAAAAGGACAATTTCCAATGGGTAAAAACAAAACAATAGCAACAAAATTTCTTAAAATCCAATATGGAAAGATTGTGAATAAACAAAGAATCATTTGGCTAATTATTAAACATTTCCAACATGAGTATTACTATCTTATAACTACACATCGGTAAAATTTATGATACAATGTATCCCATCATTACCTCTAATGTAAAATAAATTTCACTTTTATTTCATGCAATTTATAAACAATGTCAATCACAGTGTTAGAACATTAAATTCGAAAGTATATAATCCTTCTAAGGAAGTTGGAAGTTTCAAATTAGTTCCACGTAATACACCACTATGTTTTCATAAACAATGAAAAAGCTACTTCCTAACTACCTGAACTGAAGTTTAACTTTAAGTTCAACTCCCCCGAGATGTAAAAACTTAAAGCTAATGTTTATTTTCAGGAAATTATAGATTCCATTTTAAACTCTTATTTAAATAAAAAAGTACTTATTTATACTGTGCCTTTCTCACAAGCCTGAAAGGCAATACTATTGATCACAGCTTTACTCTATCACTTTTAGTGATACTATTAGTGTTACTGTACCGTACGGTGTACCACTATCAGACCAGTTCTGATGAGAAATTTGAAGGACCAAATAATAAACAGTACTAATACTGTACATAAGACCATGATATTAAAGTCAATTTAAAACTGTTTAACTAGAAACAAAACAATAATGCCTACTTTGGGTTTCATCCAAGACTTCTTTCTTAACAAGTTTTTCTTTGAGGAAAATTTTTTAACATTAGCCATGATGTATCTTCAACATTTAGGCTTAAGCTCTTCACTTCCATGTGTTTGTGTTTTAATATATTAAAAGCGCCATCTGTAAGCAACATTCCACGCAGATTAAAATAATCGACAAAAATAACAACAAAAAAAGAGAGTTTTTCAAAGACCCCTTAACAACTTTTTTATTTTTTAAACTTAAGGTACTGTTCCAATACAGATTGGCTATCATGACGTTAAAAACATGCAGAAACTGGCTTCTACATTAATGCCTTGTTTAAATAATTTAAACTACAAGGAAAAGCTTGAAGTTTATACTTTTTCCTGAAGAGTTTAAAAGTATTGTATTTGTATTGTTACGTCTCCGTTCGTTAATTAACTTTCCGTAACTTCGTTCCGACGAAACTTTAGCGACACAAGTCCTTACTTAATAAAACTGGTTTATTCTTTCCGAATACAACTTTACGATACACTTATTTCCAACAATCGTGCTAAAACAAACGCTATATCAACGAACGTCAACAATACTTCTGACTGCAGTTCACTTACTCACTATCTACACACACACTATTATTCCGTCACGTTGTCACCCTCTTTTATATACCAGACTACCCTATATCTAGTAAATCCTAGAGCATTCGCCAAGGTACAGGATAGTTCTAGAAACGTGGCGTCACACTAGTCATGTGACTTTGCTGACGCAACAGTATTTATGACTAGCTGTCGGCGACCCTAATCTCGAACTAATGACCATAGAAAAGGTAGCCATTAAGTAGCAGCCTCCAACGCTAAGGAATTGACTGCCACTCTTAAAGTAAAGTCACTAGAACTATAAAAATTAAATATATTATGGTAATAAGTATATGATTCAGAAACCAAGATGCAGACTTGTTCTTTAACACTCTTAGCGCTTGGATACAGTTATAAACTTTTAGAATGATTTACTGCTATGTATTTTCAGGTAAAACTGATTTCCCTCAAGAGTCAATTAAAAACATAAGCTATTGGTTCGGCAAAATATATTGAGAAGTAATTCTGAATCTCTACGAAACTGACTGAGGTGGAAAAAGAAGAGACTGGACATAAGTGTATAAAAACACAACAAAAAACAATCGAAATAATATGTGTATATTGGATGAAAAACAACATCTTTATTATGTAGTTATCTCTCTAAACTCTCATAAGAACTTATGAAGATGTTTATTAATAATTTGTTAACTCTGCATATTAAAGTTTAGGGCAGTATCAGTATTTAAAGGAATAACTTAAACTTCACTTCACTTATCAAATTGAGGGCTTCAGCTTGAGAGAGAGAGAGAGCTAACTAAGATATCATAGTATCATATAAAATTTTATAATACACTCCCTTTTAAGACGCCACACATCTCACTATTTGTCAATCCAATTGAAGTCATGGTGGACACAGTACAGATAGTCAATTATGTGGCTTTGTGCTTAGTAACAAGCAAAATCTTTCAGTGATGTCTTTTCTACCTCAATAGTGTCTTTCTTTACTACGTTCACGTTTTTTTATACCTCTTCAATTACATCATTACAGCCTTTCTGTACTTCTTCAATTTTGTTGCTTTAATCCTTCTGTACATCTCAAATAGCTACATTTATCTTGTCTTCTATCAGATATAGTTGTATAGATGGGGATATAGTTGTACAGTTGTACTTTTTCTATGGAAGTCAACGGCAGTTTTTACCAGGTGATAGTTCGAGGTTTTAATCTCCTTATGTGCTAACAAAACCATCATTTCACGAGGAGGGTATGAGTAAAATAATTGGGCAAGCTTTTCCAAATCTTCCGTAAGTTCAACTAAGATATATTAAATCCTTTGTACCCTGTTACTGAACTTTGTTCTGTATACTTGCTTCTGGTGTATTACTCTAAAACTGTTGAATAAGGAAGTTACTATTGCTTTATATTTGTTATGACTATCAGCTGGAAGTTTACTTAATGTTGTCAAAGTTGGTCCTTTTAAGTGAGTAGCAAGATGAATAGTTTGTTGTTCATCATTCATTCTATTCACTCTAGAAATGCATTTTGACCGAGACTGGTATTTCTACCATGATATTATCTTATCATCGCCTATTAATTTCTCATTTAGCTGATGTTGAACTGTCCAGCTAAATTCTTGAACTGGATTTGGTAATGACACGGCTGGAGTAGTCCAGGAAGGACCTACAGTAACAGATGATATATCAGTAGTGGTAATAGGAATATCCCAAATAAGTGCTCCTGATCATATTTTGAAGTAGATGATTTTTTAGGTTGGAACTCTTGAGCTGATGCAGAAAGAGGTATGACTAGTTTAATCTTTGCATTTAATAATTCGTTTTTCACATGTTTTGTTCTCTCACTGATGCTTCTCAGTGGCTCAGTGGTAAGTCTGAAAGCTTATAATGCTAAAAACCTGTTTCCAATCTATGGTCAATTTATAGATGTCATAACCAAAGAGGATATGAAAATTAGGTTAAAGCAAAGTAAGTGTACCTCCTTAAAGGATGCTCTGCAGTTAGTAACAGGACTTTAATCCATTAAATTTGCTGATAAACTACTAAAGGCACCATCTAGAAGTTACGAGAATATCAGATCCTGTTGTATGAAACATCAATACTTCCTATCAGTAGTTTTGAACTGAAAGAATCAGTTAGAGTTAGTTACACAGAATGGGGAAAATAAACCACAAGGTGTTTAAGTGTAACTTGAAAGGGCATATTGCTAGGAACTACAGACAAAAGCTTGTTTGGGAAAAGAATTCCTTCCAGAGAATACTGGAAATAAGGAACTATTCCAAACGTGGGAAACACGGCCATTACAGATGAGACTGTAAGGGATCAATAACTATTTTGAAGCCAAGAAAACAATACCTTGAGGATATGTCTCATAGCCCAATCATTTCAAAGGAATAACAAAGAGCTAACGAGACATCAAAAAAGACAGACAGGAGACTAGATGGACTTTTGGGGCAATGTTCCACTGAGAAACTGAGAATACTCTATCTATCATAAGTGAGATAAAAAGCTCATTATTTAAAGAAACCATTCCATAAGTTTATGGGTTTGTTGATGGAAAGCCTTGCAGTATGTTGATTGACACTTTATACAGCTACAACAGTTCGACCAGATTTGATAATGAAAGGTAGGAAATTGCCGCCAAAGATAAAAAAAAAGAGGAAGTGTGAAGTAAACAACAAATGGACATAGAATTACAACAATAGAAAAGTTAGAAGTTACCCTTATTGTAGGAAATTTCTTTACACCTGACAATGTTTGGGTTTTTGACATCAAGAAAGAGTGCATATTGGGAACTGACTTCATGCATAGACATGGATGTAAAATTAGGATAGCTTCAAATAGTTTCCCAGTCAATGACCAGGAAATTCCTTTGTAATACATGAATATTCCTACATTTGACGTTGAACTCTTCTACATTTGAGGTTGAACTTCTAGTGACAACAGGGAGAATGGTCATTGTGCTACCAAGAAGTGAAATACTAAATCTGGTTGGAAGAACTCTCGTGGATGTGAAGAATAACGATGTCATACATGATTTTATCCAGGAAAGATTTATATTAGCTTCTGATAAAATTAATAGTCACTGTGATGTTAATGATGATAAAGGTAGATTTCATCAAGCTGACATGATATGGCTGTATATTTATCATTGCAAGGAAAGATGAACTCCAAAATTAAGTAAGTGTTGGGAATGATCGTATGTTGTGTTGAAAAGAATTAATGATATAATTTTTAAAATCCAGAAGAACAGGCAATCCAAGCCAAAGGTCACCACCAGGATCATCTTGGAAAGCATTGTTACGACAGCGGAGGTCACGTGACGCTGGTAACACGTAATGAGTATCTAGAAAAATCGAGGAACTTGTCGAACGTCCTAGCGGTTGCTAGAATGGCGCTCTTATAGTATATAAGCCGGCAAATAAAGTGACGGCAACAATTGAATAGCAGACAGAGAGACTGAAGACATAGACGGACAATTGAGTCAAGCGCGGTAGAAGTAAAGTGCGTGAATCGTTCGTTGAGAATTATAGCATGTGTTTAAGTTAAGGTGACTGTGGAAATTAAATGTATTGCAAAGTTGAATTGAGAAAGAATAAACTAGTTTTATTTGAAAAAGGACTTGTATCGCTGAAGTTCTTCGGAAATAATTTTTACGAGTAATTAACTAACGACCAGAGACGTAACAGTATGTTGGTGAGAGAGTGGCCAACTGGGTAACTTCAGGGAAGAAAATGTCAGCAGAAACCCAATTTCTTGAGGAACCCAGGGTTCCTGTTGAGACCTTTCCCAGAAGATCATCAAGGATAGAGTTGCTAGTGGACTCACTCAACCACCTACCTATTGCCGCTGACAGAATAGCAAGTGAAAATAAGGGACCAGAAGTCATCACATCTGTATTCCATGGACTGCAGAAAAGAAAATTCCTAAAGCTATATTTTAATGTTGTAATTTATTTGTTTGCTAGAGGGATCTGCTAGTCATAATGATTATTTAATGATCAAAAGATTTTGCAAAATATCTAGAAGAAGAGTTAGTTATAACTTTGAATAGGTCAGTCATTTAGTTAGATAGTTGTTTTGTTTTCAATATTATAGTGCCAATGAAGTATTGTGATCAATTTTAGTTATACCATATATGTAGTTACTTGACTGATTGGTCATTAAGTTGTTCCAGTAAGTTTATTTCTACATTAATCTTAGTACAATTAGCAAGGTAAACTTAGGCTTACAAATTGCAACATCGTACAAGTGAAATTAAGAAACTTAAAGGAAGGAATAAACTAATTTGTGATTGTTACGTGAATTCGACCTCAAATTATTTTCATGAAATAATTCAAAAGAACACACCCAATGAAAGATCAACTTTGTAACAATACTATACAACAGATGTATAACTTTTCTATTTGCAATGAGGCAGTTGTTTTTCTTCGGAATGTGTGTTGATACATACTATAGCAACAGCATTAATACTGATCCTGAATCACAAGAATCTGAGCTAAAAAAAGCCTTAATATAGCTGAATGCTGTTGGTGATTATTTATTTCGTGGTGAATGAAAAGAAACACGTCTTTAGTTTGATGGCCCCTAGCTGGCAGCAGTTTACTAGACTTTGTAAATAATTTGAGTTTAGAGGGTGAAACAGTTTGTTGTAAGCTATTTGTGGATATGATGAGGTGTAACAGAAATATATGTATATGAAAAAAATACGTGTATAAATAAATACAGGTGTGTGATTCCTCACATTTGCAGAAACATTACTCGAAGTAATTTATGAGTATTACTACATATATAAATAGTGTTTTATAGAATATTTTGTGTCTTATCATGATTATGTGAGAGGTCAAAATAGATCTGTAATGCTGTTTTACAGACCTCTGATTTAGAGCTGTAATGGAGAAATTAAGAATAATGTGTGAAAAATCAGCAGTTAACTTGTTTTCATGACCATATAAAGTAACCTGTGAATAGAAATAAAGGATGTGATCTGGATGCTAAGACTTTGTTAAATGAAGTTAACTGTAATTACTTATCTGTAAGGTATTATTTGAAGTTACACTTTACCCGTCATCTCATAATGTTTCAATTTTGATATTGAAATATTAGACAGTTAGTGGATTTCTATGGAAGAATAAGAATAATGGAGAGACCCAAGCTATTTCTAAGAGAAAACACAGTTTTGTCTGTTATTTTTCAGTTAGACTAATGCAAAATATTTTACTGCATCGGATCGGAATATTTGAGCAGGTGAAATTATCAATAGTATCTGAAATTTACAGACAGAAGCTTAAATATTACAAAATATATAAACTTGTTGTACCTAGTATATAATTTAATCGTGGGAGAATATTTTCAATCATGCACATTGAATATTTAGTAAATTACACAGTTTTCTAAATATTTTGTTAAAGTTTTTCAATACAGGGTGCATTGCACCAAAGCTAATGCTAAACTACTAACTAGAGTGTAGGTCCCTAAGGAAAGACAACATAAATGTTAATGGATTCTAATGGTCAAAAGGAATGGCTGGTTTCGCCTAACCCATGTCAGCTCATGTGTGTAGGAACCAGTTTTGCAGTTTCTACTCCATCTCTTTCCTACTGCTTTATTTAACAATCAAATGATAGTGGTAGCTATTGCAATCGAAATGGCAACAGAAGGTAGCATGGTTAAAAAAGTTTCTCAGAGTGTGCTTGCTTTTTTTAAAGAGCTTCTTTTGTACCACATGTTTCTGTGCTAAAAGGTATATTTTGTGTTATGTATTCCTTTAATAAAAGATTCGTCTCTGTGTATTTGGAATATCATTGTTTAACAGTGTTTCATTATCATACTAATTCATGATGTTAGGAAAACACATAGGTTCCAAAACTCAATTTAACACCAAAATGCAAAGCTCTATAACCCGAGCTCTTTCAAAAGGTGGATTTTTCTTCATCATTTTGCCCATGATGAAGAAAGATCCACCTTTCTAAAGCGCTCGTATTATGCATTATCATGCCAATGTATCATCAAGGGTTTTCTCTTTTTTTCATGATTATATTTACTTCATTAGGTGTTATATTTTATTATTAACTCTAGATAAAGGGATTTTAATTAGGGATCTAATTCTTTCTTAAAGGGTGTTTTATTGTGACATTTTGAATTTATAATGATATTTTTTGTTAAAGGGATGTGACATATTGAGGCATGTAAATGTTTTCAGGGACTGGAGAAAGTTAACGCACACCTCAATCAAGGACTGAATCTAGATTTTATTGGTTTTAAAGTTAAAATAAATTGTTTTGTTAAGTACAAGCCTGAAGTAGGGAAAACTGGAAATTGTGATATATAAATACATCACGCATTTCTACCTTGTACCACTATACTATTTATTTTAAATTTATCATTTATTCTATATGCAGGTACGTGTCACATAATATGTGGTCGAGAAAACTGTTAAGTTGGTTTCATTCTAGCCGTCTTTGTTCCTTTATCATTCTCGAATAGATAATACCTTTTCTGCTCGAGGATAGATTCTGATGCAGTGCTGTACGTTGTGAAAGGATGTCGACTGCAGAATCTTTCAATGGCAATCTAGGTCATATCTAGAGGTTATGGTCTAGCTCACATATGTTTGAGTGAGAATGACTAGTCATGTAGATAGGATTAGTCACTCTGGATAAATACAAAATTTCTTGAGAACTAAGAAACTCTGAATTTAGTCAGGCTGGCACATGGATTAAGCTTGAACAGTTGAATTTATAATATTGTTACGTCTCTGTATGTTTGTTTGTTAATTCTTCTAAGATACAAGTCCTTTCTTTATAAAACT
>NW_013666302.1:144437-152595 GCF_000517525.1 Limulus polyphemus
ACTATCTACACACACATTACATTACCGTGTCACGTTGTACCCCTCTTATATATACCAGCCTACCCTATCTAGTAAATACTAGAGCATTCGCCAAAGTACACGATAGTTCTAGAACGTGGCGTCACGGTAGTCATGTGACTCGCTGACGCAACAACTTTTACGATTCAATGACTCTGAGATTCAGTATTGCTTTGTAACCTGTATCTTGTCCGAATCTTCTGTCATTAAGCGCTAAAGTTAATCCAGTTTTACTTTAATATAACACATTCTTATCTGATCGAATTGTGTGATATGATCGTCACTCTTATAGTCACCCGGAGTACCAAACTGTAAAGCGTACTTATGCGGCATTGAGATGCGAACCATAAACCTATGGATTTACATTTCGGGCTCGTCAACCATTTGTCCACGACCTATCCTGCTATAATACATCTTTTTGCTTTAGAGCATACTAAATACAGTTTATAGAATTTTTAAATCTTAGTAAAATGAAATTTATAGTTTTTGTTACTATATGACCACATTCTCTCTGTTTTGGTATTGCACAAATACTTCTTTTCTGAAGTTTTTTTATTTTGTTATCTGTAAATTTCTAGTTTGATTTACTAATTGAATCACTGTAACCTGAACTTATCTTGCAATTTTCTGGTATTTTTAATTTTCCGTTACTTTTTAAACTATACTATAGATGGCAACCGCAATTGCTGTTAAATGTTATCGTCGTGTCCTACGGCCATTTTAAATGTAGTGCAGTTAAGATTTTTTTTATTAGTCGTAACTTGAATTTTTAAGTTAAAGGTAAGCTTGGTGTTACCAAAATAACGTATTTTAATTGTTGTCTGTAAAATTATTTTAATTATAGTGGTGAGGTTGTATTTTGTAACAGTACATTTTTTGACTGTTGTTTCAACCTGCTTGTGGCCCGGCGTTATCATTCATAACAATTAACATTGTTAATGTTATTAACAATGTATACTTTCATTGCTAGGAACCCACTTTAAACTTTAATTACAATGTAAATAATATTAGATAGTTCATAACGCTAGTACAATACTTTTAGGTTTCGTGTTTGCAGTATTAGTATCATTAATACTGTTTTGTCTACTTCACAAGTTAGTACTTCACTAGTAGTAGTACTACTTAGGTTGTACTAATTTACTAAGTAAGTTGTAACTTGTAGTACGTGATACGGCTGTATTAGTATATATATATATATTAGAGTATTAGTATTAATCATAGGCCTAAAGCAAAGTATTGTTAGTTCTACTAGTATTAGTAAGTATCAGTCTTAAGCCTTCCAAGCATTGTAATATTGTTACTGTTATGGTACTGGTAGAACAAATAGGGTTTTAGATTGTATCTACAGAAATAATGAATGTAACCCTAAACTAAAGGCTAAAGAGATTATCATCATCTTGTAGATGTCATGGTTAGGCCTAATAGGCCTAATTTGTAGTATTGTGTTCTGTCTTGGGCTTACAAGTTCTAACCTAAGGAAGGACATTGAATTCTTGGAAAGGATTCATAGAAGGGCTATTAGGATGATACTTGGGATTGAATGGTTGTTGTATGATGACAGGTTAAGATTTCTGAAATTGTTTTCACTTGAAAAAAGAAGAGTTAGAGGGGATCTGATTGGGGTATTTAAGATTGTTAATATTATGGAACTGATAATGTTGATGCATCATCGTTTTTTTGTACTTAATGGTGAGAATGGCTGGATACAAATGTAAATTTTGGCGAGGTAGGAGTTATCTTCAGCCAATAAAATTTTATTTTTCTAATAGTGTGGTTGAATAGAAAAGTAACTTCTTGACACATCCAGCATCATTCCTATTTGATTAAACTATTGATATTAAATATTTGTTTAAAACAGTTTTTCCACATTCATAATTGTGTTTTTATTTGTCTTGAGAGCAAAATTTTTCCTGTAGGAATACATCTCCAATTATGTAATGGGAATCTATGGGAAAATGGATTTTGCAATACAGAATTTCATTGTATGAACAACTTTTAAAGAACACACAGCTGTTCCTTATATCTAGGGATGAATATTAGAAATATTGTAGAATTTTCTTTTTTTAGAACTTATTTGAATCCTATGTTTTGCAAAACCCACTGATTCTCTCATTTTGGCCAGTATGTTCGAGCCAGAACATAGATTGCACAAAATACAAGTCTTTGCCTTGACAATAGTCAAGGTGAATCTGTATTGGCTGACACAAAACTAGCTACAGAGCCCCATGAAATACTGTTATATGCATGCATGCTCACAAAACATCATTCTTTATTGAGAATATGATCATGAATAATTAATCATTTGAGGACTCAACATTAAGATATTGTAGTGCAAAGTACATAATAGATGCAGAGTTAAATAGAAAAGTTAAATAATCTATACATTTCAATGTTTATAATCAATTGAATGAAGACTATAAAATTGATTTTTCTTAGAACATTTTTTACTTTTTCCATCACTGAGTCAGGGCCCTAGGTGGTTGCCTAACTCACCAATAGCTAAATTCAGTCCTGCTGATAATGCTGAAACTAACAGCAAGGAAAGTTTTGTGTATATTAAAAGTAAGCTAAATATTAAAAAAGGGGATTGGGCCCTTGGCAAGGTTTTCATTGATGTCTAAGAGTTTTTGGGTGTTTCATTTTCTTACAAGAGAAGACATTAGCAGTATCCATGATTCTGAGCATTGTATGGGAAATACTAAAATTGACCTGAATTGTTTAAATGTTAAACTTTTTTTGGTAAGTAGAAAGACAGAGATTAAAAATAAGGCACCAGGAACAGACAACATTTTATCCAGGGTTTTGAAGGTGGTCAAAGGTCAAATCTGACAGCATGCTATTTAAAAAGTATGTGTGTTTGTGTACAGTATATAACAAAATCTGTCCCATGACTAACATAAGGTAACTACAGTAAACACTTCCACCATCATGACTGACAACAAGCACTGTAACATGCCCTCAGTTACCACACATCAGCTATGAGCTGAGAAATTCAACATATTTACAATTGCATAAAATATTGTAATCACAGATGAAATTCAACAGCACTTGCTTTCCCGCTGTAATTAACTTATATCACTGTTTGTGCTGTCTGCTACAATGTTTACTAATATACTCAAAACTATTGTAGGACAGGTACAATTGGATAGTAGTAAAAAACATTAACTAGCTGACTACATGTAGACTTGTTGTTTAACTGATGGTCAGGAAACCCATAATAATGCAAGGATTATAAAATCTAATCAGTCTATAGTTTTATTTAAATTTCTCACAATCTTCAAGAATAATAACTGTCATTTTTGTGGTGATTTAATGGATTTCAGTTGTTCTGTTTCACAGAATTACCATACTAATTAATACTTTAGATTTGAACAGTAAAGAATGGTGTAGCCTAATGGCTTTTAGGTTTTCTCAGGCATGCACAGCTGTAAACTGGTCTCATTGCCAACTGTTTGGACAGGCATAGTAATTTGGAGGTCAAACCCACTGCTGACCTCTCAAACTCTTTTATAATCAGTTTATCTTTCTTTGTTACATCATGAATGATTAGAGGAGTATTTGCTGCACTGCCCTTGTCATAATTTGTATTGAGATAATACAGAGTGATTTCACTGTCTTCTGACACACCACTTGTTCTGATATCCACTTCCTGTCCAGCCAGTGCACAAGAGGTCATATAGCTTGTGGATTTGTTAAATATACTTTTGTGTGCCACATGTCTATTGAGTTTGTAATTTGATGGATTGAACTATTTAAGTATGAAACAAGGATTAGTCCAGTTAGTATAGAAGTGCTTCTACTCTTCTTGCAAAATTAGAACTTTCATTCTTTTACTGTCTTGTAGTGTTGACAAATTAGTTACTTTAAATATCTGTTGATGTGAAAACTTGTGCATTAACTAGCACACATCTTAACTTCTACACACATTTCTGTCATCTTGTACACTCCTACCTCTGTAGGTTACCATCCATCATATTCATTGAAAGATTAAGTTTGGTAAACTATCAGTGGATCATTGCTTTTCTGCCCTGTATAACATTAAGATATATGTTAATTGTCTTTTACAGTTGTATCAGTCATGATTCATATGCTTGACAGTGTGTATAGTGCATATAGCAGAACCACAACAATGAGGATGCAGTCTTCAAAATTAAAATGACATACAACAAAACCATTGGAAAAGCTGTGGCATTTTATGGTAAACTTCAAGCATGATGCCAAAAAATGCCATCCTAAGAAAAAACCTTTAACATTTATATTTTAATATGCAAATTATCAACTGTCTCTCTTGACATTTATTTTGAATTCTCATGTCAGTCTGTTTAAATGATTTTGCCAGGTACATGCAAGTTGTTTGAGGAATTGCCATGAAAAAAGTAGGTAGGTAACATTACAGATCTAGTTTCCACTTCTGACGTGTCTGTATCAGTTTGCATGAAATATTAAAATATTGATAATTTCCTGTTTTGTAGCTTTTACACTGTATTAGTGTAATTAATAAAACTTGTTATAATCAAATTGTGATACAAAACCAGAACTAGCACACATAACGTGCACACTGTCAAACCAATTGTAGTTTCATTCTATGTATTTTAGTATCTTAGGGAAGAGTGAAGTTTATAACAGAGCAAAGACTGTAGTTTTACATTATTTGAAAAATGAAGAATATCAGTGTTTGAAAACAAAGTTAAGGGTCTTATTGTATTTTTCTAGCATTAAACAATATAATTTTTTTATGAGTAATGTTTAGTTTTGAATAAGGTTTTGTCTCAGGTTTAACATGGAAAATTGTCTAGGATTTTATCAGATGTCTATAATCAATATAAAACCTAATACGAACTTTTCATTTTTTACCATTATGAGAATGCTTGTCTTGTACCCTTCTTGTTTATTAAGTCTTCATGACAGATGACAGCAGTTGCAGTGGTATTATCTTAATTAATGCATGTATGGTGGCATTTTGTTTTTGCTATAAAGTTAATGTTCTAATTTCATGGTCTGAGGATAAGATGGTGAACTTGAACTCTTCATTACACTTAGCCCACTGTTGAAGAAGTTTGCAGTTTTAATCCCCTTGGATTTTAACAGGTAGTCTGAATTATGTTATACATTATTTAGCCAACACAGCAGTGACAGTTGGTACTGAATGTCAACCAGCATAAAAGCTTTGGCTCATTTGGTGAAGGTATCATTAATGATCAGAAAGTATTTCATGCCGTGGGGACCCCAGAATGTTTAGCTTGTCTTGTTGGGAGCCATGCTATGTAGTTCATAGCAGCAATACAGCACATCATCCTTTACTCATAACTGCTAATACAAGCAGCAGATGTTTTGTACATTTGTTCTGTATTCCCTGACAAGCAAAGGTATCGGTTAGACTTTCCTGCATGACAAATAGTACACAAGCTTGGTTTGTCTTTCAGTTGCTGTTACTGACACACTTGATTTGTCATTTATGTTACTCATCCGTTGCTGAAATCATTGCCTTTAACAACTCCTCAGTGACCAGAATCTGAGTTTTTAATGAATATACAAGTTGTAATTATCTTTTCACATAATTTAACTGCATTACCATGTTGCTGCAGTGGAAATTATTATAAAAAAAAATTGTTCTCCTGCAGTATAGCAATTAAACTTGCAGTCTTACCATTTAGGTTTGTGATGTTCCTTGGCTATTTCTTAGATGTATTGTTCACTCAAATATTGAACTTATTATCATACAAGTAGAGGTATTAGTGTTTGAAAAATACTGCAACTGTAAGTAGACCTTTTCTTTAATCAAGTATTGGAATTCAGGAGCCATCAAACTATAACAGTTGTGTAAGATTACACACTTGTATTTTCATACTTCTATGACACTTTTCAGTTCCACTATTACTTGCACTTGTATCCTGAATGAATGAATAGTTTTGTCTCGTATCAGTAAACACTAAAATCTTGTCCAAAGCACATTTTAGCTATTGAAATTCTTGTTTAGTCTTCAGCCCATCTATAGTAAGATGCAAGCTTCAATCAAAAAGAGATAATGATGCAGCTGTCTTGAAGAGTGTCTTCACAATTCATCAGTAATAGCTTAGAAAACTGTGGACTATTTTTTAAATAACTGATTGAGGCCAATACACATTCATTATAATCTTTGTGATTATCACAGGAACTGTTGGCTTTCCATCTTTGACGACAACATATGCAAGAAACTCCACACACATACTGATAAGCATACACTTGCTTTTACTTCATTTTCAAACCTTCATTTTTTTCTTTACTCAACATCGTTACTAAATACAAATGCAGCACCCAGGTAACTGCCATAATTTTTTATGTCTTGTTAAATGTTTTTAATTTTTTTGCACCATTAACAAATGTCATTAAGTAAGTTTAAACAATAATTAATACAAAATTATCAAGTTAATTATGCATTTTCCAGAGTTAGTAATTTTTTTTTCAAAGTTCACTGAATTATAACTTATAATAGTATTCAAAACACATGAATTGGCCCATGTCAAGATTTTGAACATTTTTATAATTTTCTATGCACGTTTACAGTATTGGAAAGAGTGTATAAAAAGGCAAGTACTTCCAAAATGCCACCTCGTATACTGCCACCTGAAATACTGTATGATAAGCATGTTGAAATCAATGTTTTGGCTGGTTGAGGATACTTCACCTCAAAAATTGACAAGATTTCATTTTTCAGTAGGAGCTGCATGCAAGACTGAAGAGGGTAAATGAAACTTAATTGAAGTGGTTGAGATAAAAACCAAACTTAAGCACAAGTAGTATCAAGTATCTCGGGATATTATTTACAAGATAAACAATGTCAAATACAGATCTTGCCAACAACCTTCCAGTAGGTGTGAATATTACCCCAAGGTTAGTAAGATACATATTAGCATAAAGTGTTTTCAGTGTGTATGTAATGTTGCTGCACAATAACTGCTGCTAAAAAGGGTTAACCAAACCAAAAGGTTGAAATGGGCATCAAACTGCAAACAGTGAAATGAGTAAAGCTGGAAATGAATGTTGCTTACAGATGAATCCAAATTTAAATTGTTCTGCATCAATTATTGATGACTTATTTGACAGTGAAGAGGAGAACATTATCTCAGTCATTTTATAATGTCTACAGTGAAGGATGGTGGGAGATAAGTATAAGTTTGGAAGTGAATTGCATCCAGTATTATTGGTGGTGTATACAAAACAGATAGAACCCCGATGACCAAGTTCAGTATGATTATAGTTCATCATGATATTCATTCAGAAACATGGATGGGGATTCATCTCCAGTAAGACAGTGATCCCAAGCATGTAGCAATTGTGTTGAAATATCTTGATGGTAAAGAGGCTGATGGAATACTCACAACCATGGCTTTGCCTGCAGAAAACCTGTTATGAACATTCTTGAAGCTGAATGAGATTGTATAAAACTGAGAAGTTCAAAAGAAAGGACACTGAAACAATATTCTACAACTGTACAATGATAAACTTTATAGCAGCATGAGAACAAGGTGTAATGCTCTGTGTAAAGCAATGGACTGACATACAAAATATCTAGTGAATTGTAAAAATTATTTGCTTTTCTTTGGTATTTCCTAAATGTTAAGTACCATTAATAAATTCAACATCTGGTTACCATTGCATATGTTTGTGGTTCCTGTATGTGTATCATCTGTGTTTTTCCATGCTTGTAATTGAATTTCCAACTACTTTTTCTTTCTCAATATGTTTTTTTTACTTGTGCACATTTTTAAAAGTATGTATACTGTATTAGAACTGGAGAGTTAGTGGAATTTACTGATGGAGTAATCTGTGAGCTCATTAATCAATTACATTTAACTAATCATGCTCGGAGACAGCTTGAATGGGTAATGAAGACAAACTTTAATATAAGTTTAATATAACAGCAAATATACAACGTTTCGACAAGGTTTTGTCATCATCAGGTATAAGTAGTTTACACTGACACAGATATATCTATACAGTATGGAACAGAGAGGTCACAAGTTGCACGACTTTGAAGAGATACCTTGGCACCCCAGGGCATTGGTTTAGAGTAGGGTTGTTTTATTCAATTAAGATGGATTCCTTGATTTTTTGTTGTTAACTATTTGTACCTGATGATGACAAAACCTTGTCGAAACGT
>NW_013666302.1:153595-163514 GCF_000517525.1 Limulus polyphemus
GGTTAGTAGTTAGGTTGTTTATTACTAAGTTAAGTAGTGGTACTTCCTTTGTAGTTTTTTGTTGTTAACTATTTGTACCTGATGATGACAAAACCTTGTCGAAACGTTGTACATTTACTATTATGTTAAACTTGTATTAAAGTTTTTCTTCATTATCCATTCAAGCCATCTCCAAGCATTATTAGTCTCAAAGTGGATTCCTCATCATCAAATTTAATTAATCAATTTCTCATGTGAGACTTGGATAGTTGGAATAATTGAAAACACTAATTCCAAAAGATACTTACCTTCCCTCATACTACAGCTATCACTCAACTGCTAAGGTTTCCTTCCTTTGCTCAACTAAGCATTGGTCTGAATTTTACTTGCTTGCTCCAGTCTTTTATTACCCACTTAATTGCCCTTGGCAATATCTGTCTTGTGACACTTTCCACCTACGTCAAAACACCTTCTATCCTATTAATGTATATAAGCACCTCATTCAGATATTATCACCACTTTTTCTTGACAAAGCATTCACTAACGGGTTTTTTTGTACTGCGATCATTGGAGATACTTTGAGCATTCTTCATGTTACCTAGTTGATTTTTATATAAAAAAATTCATTTGGCAAGCCCATATATGGTATAAATTCCCAGCTTACTGTTTCCAATACAGAGACAAATCAGGTCTCTCCTATCCCACCTCAGATATCTAGTGTCACTCAACAGTTGATGGAAGGGAGTCGCTCTCAGTTGAGGCTGTTTGTGATCTTATTCATAGTGAGATGTAGACATGTATTCAGTCCAGTGGTGTTTCTTCCAGGAGATTCGAGTCTGCACTTGTGGGCGATCCTGGACATTCTGGAGAGAATTTAGATTCACTCTTTCCAGCACCTTCCTTTAATCTGTTTGCTTCTCATGAGGTTAATTTGGATCAGCTGCCTCTGGCTCCTTTTCATCAGTTGGATAAATCAAGTGTGTGATGTTTTGGGTCTTCGAGTTTGTGCCTTCCTTAATGACAGAAAGGTCTGAAGGCAAATACTTAGTTCTCCCTCCCCTGATAATGCGGGGAAGTTTACTGCTCAGTTACGTAAATGGACAGCTTTGTCTTGTCTACCATGTTTGTTGAAACAACATGCTTTAGCCTACCACTGCCAGGTGCTTGCATGTTTAGACTCTTAAAGGATAGCCCTGCTTCTGGAAATGTGGGGTTCCAGAATGGAGTCTGTGGTCAACCTGAATAGATCACTTTCCACATGTCTAGAAATTATTGGAGCCAAGCCCTAACAGGTCCCAAAGCCATACAGTAGTCACCGTTGCTGTTGGCAGTATTACGATCAAGAGGAGAAATCTCGAGGATATGAGCAGAAACTATTCTGGGTACCAATGGACTGAGGGGCTGATGTCAGGGGTCGAGACACTCAAATAGTGGTGGAACTATGACCACCTGTAGGAGACGAGAAGCCAAAGATGAGAGGGATGAATGCAGACAGGCAACATCAACCCTTGATTCGAAAGACTCTTGGAACTTACACTCGCCTAACTTACAGAGGGTAGCAGACGGGAGACGAACAACCTCCATACCAGCCAAGAGACTAGGGAAAGTGCAGAAGCTGAGAATTGAATCAAGGTAGATAATAACAATGGTCCCAACTCATCATGAAATTGATGTAGCAATTGCTGAGAGACTTCCAACAAAAGTTGGTAGGATAATAAATATCTTAGCACCATAGTTAGGGTCAGACAAATCCTAAAAAATTCAATGGATCCATGGGTATTAAAAGTCCATGTGCCAGGATTGGTAATTCAGTTAACTTTTTCAGCATGGGCTCAATCCATGGGACTGACCTCATAACCATTTTGTGCTTGTTATAGTTTTCTGCCCTTCAGACTACCATCAGCACCATATGTGTGCTGCCAAATTGTACAAGTTTTTTCTTGTCACCTCCATTCCCTAGCCTTGTGCACACACCATTACATGGATGACTGGTTACTGCTGGCACCATCTCATCAGTTGTTGAAATGTCACACCTATATGCTACTTTCAGAACAACCCAGGCAGGTTTCATAGCTGAGAAATCTGTTTACACTCCAACATAGTATATCGTCCACCTGGGTGCCTTTTTCAACACATATCTCAGTCGGGCTCATCTGACTCCCATCCGGCTCCAAGCTATGGAGCAGGTAGTCCTAGTCTTACTTATGTCTCCTTCTCCCACTGCATGGATGGTTCTTTTTCTTTCAGGCATGTGGGCATCACTCAAATCCCTCATTTCTTTTAGATGAGCACACAAGATCCCTTCAATGGTCTCTATATTCAGGATCAACATCTTCAATTTCGAGTGGTGGTTAGATCAGAACAATACTATGATATGTGTTCCTTTGCCACCACCTTGTCCTGAGATCTATCTCTTTATGTTTCACTTCAATAATTCCGTGGTGGCATTTGACATTTCCTGTCAAAGGGGCACTCAGTCTAGGTCTCTTTATTTTCGCACCTGGGATCTTCATTATTGGGTTCACTCCCATCATATCATCCTACTAGCCTGCCATGTTCTGTGAGGGATGAATTTGGTGGCAGATCAATTGTTTTGACTCGATAGCATGGATGCTGCATGGTGAGGTTTCATTTGGATTTGCTGTCAGTTTGGGACACTTATGATCGATGCATTTGCCACTCATTGGAACACTCAACTATCGGCATTTTGGTTTCCGGTACCTCACCCTCGGCAATAGATGTCTCCAGTCAGGACTTGGTGGGACTACACCTCTATGTCTTCCTACAAATTCATATGTTATTTAGAGTTCTAGCTTTGATTTGTTCAATCCCTTGTCGGGTGCTGTTGGTAGCATCAGAACAGGCAGCTCAACCCTGGTTTCGGCTTCTGCGGTACCGTCAAGAGTGCTCACCTCTTCCATTTCCTCTTTGGTCATTTCTGTTGAGGCAGCCACGATCCAACATCATATACCCAGCCATTCTGAAGCTCCAGCTTTATGCATGGAGGTTGGATGGTCTTTCACACGGCATCAGGGTTTAACTTCTAAGGGTACCATGTATCAGTCTCATTCTTTGCATAGTGCTACGATGGAAATTGGTATATTACAAGGAGGATGAAACCACTTCATCCAGAAGTGTCAACTATATCTTGTTTTTTTACCTGTTTTGCATCTTCCACAATCACCTTATATAAGGCAGTCTTATCAACTACCTTTAGATACTCAAGACAAAAATTATTTGAGCCACCAGTGCTCTATGGCCTCCTGAAGTCATTTCGTTTCCTTCATACCAAACAACCATTTCGGTTAGATAGCTGAGATATTAAGGTGATATTACATGCTCTTTCTCAACATCAGTTTGAGCCCTTAGTCTCATGTACCATGTATCACCTTTCCTTTATGGTTAATTGTTTAGTTGCAGGTCAGAGCTGTTTGCACTGCATGTGTACAGGATGGTTTATCATTCTACTTGCTTCCTCCTATATCCAGACAGGTCCTTATTATCTAATATACTGGCAGCCAGGGAAGGCGGTGAATCCTTTTCACCGATTCATTTGACTGATTGGATCCTGAATGTTTGTTCTGTTCAGTGAGAGCCTTGAAGTGTTACGTTGTTCACAATAATGCCTTTAGAGGTGATAGATGACTTTTTATTCATTGAGATCCTTCAGTTTCCCAGGATTTATTCCTGGTTACTGTGTCGAGGTTTGTATGAAAATTGATCCATATCATTTATTCTCAGCTTTCTTTGGAGGTGAGGGTTTTGGACTATTCCTAGTAGCTCTCTTAACCACATCCGATAGATTATAAGTAGGTATAAGTATCTTCATTGTTAATATTGTCTCTTATTTATTTTCCAGGGTCCCTTACCTGTTTTTTTCACAGGATCCCACTCTTTGGTGAGTGTTGCCTAGGCAGGAGTGCTTTTATGAAACTAATTCTGCACTAGCAACCTCTAACACAATATACTTTATCTAGATTACAACAGGCTCTGTAGAAATGAGATGTTCCATAAGACACCTAGAGGCAGACTGAATGGTATTACTGTACTATGCTGGACTGCAACTCATGGACTATCATAAGTAAAGCATAAGGTGATCATGCCAGTTATTGGATTGAATAAATCAGTGTCAGGTTGCTTTTAAAAAACTTTGGGAACTTGGCTTACCTATTGCACTGTTTCCAGAGCATTGTTCCTCAGCATTTGACGAGCATTTGTCCTACCCCCATATTCTACTAGTGAAGCTAGGAAGTCCTTACCACACTTGGTTTCCAGTCACTGTGGTGGTGGACAGAGGTTATTTCTCCAGTTTTTGAGTGAATTTTCTCCACTTTTAGAGAAGAGGGTGAAGTTTGGGGCCCTCTTACCTAGAACCCTGGATGTTTTTCCCCAGATGTTGGTAGGAGAGGCACTAGCATACTTGGGAGCATACTTGTTATACTGGTTCATATTTGATGCTCGGCTATCCGGTTGGGTTGAGCATGGCCTTTCTTTTTGATAAATGTTGGTTAAGTACATTGTTCATCGAAGAGGGTCCATTGTCTCCTCATAATTCTGAACACAGATTGGTCCCATCCTGAGTCCTTGGTTGAGCATAGTTTATTCCACATCCTCCCCATAATTATGGGGACAAGTGAAATTCACCTTGCCCATAAGGTTGGAGAGTGAGGATGAGTGTTCATAATTCCAGACCGGATGAGTTCTGTTTCCTCAGGTTGAGTATGGCATACAGGATCCCATCATTCTGAGTTTGAGGTGTTGTCTTTCGGACTTTGCCAGGTTGAGGAGAGAGTTTGTCCACTTCAGTGTTGCTTACCTTCTTGTCATGATCCCAGTGGCTCGGAATGCCTCACTCTATAGCTACAGGTTGGGATCCATTCATAAGTATGTATATTGTGGTCTAAGTGCCCTAGCCACCATCATGGCCCTATACTTCCTAAGCAGTGGAACCTTGGTTAACTGGTTGGAGTCTGGCCAATAGTGATGATGGATCATGTCAAATTCCACCTGCAGCACATGAATCAGGTTCCAGATGAAAAGCATACCTGTTCAGGATGTAGTGTGGTTCCCCCACTAGGATGGTAATCTTCTATTGGCATAACCATGATCTGTGCAGATGCATTCTTTATGGGTAATGCCATCACCGGCCCCTCCTCCTTATCACTGTAAAATTCCAGCTGTAGTGTGAGAAGAGGTAAGTATGTTTTGGAAGTTAACATTTTCTTAAATCAAAAATGTATTTCCATTAATATTTATCTTTTCCTCCCAACTAAGAGTCAGTGTTAAAGACTGTGGATTGGATCAGTTTTGAAAAAAATATTATTTGAATAAGTTGCTTATACACAGTACCAGGATAGATGGTGCATTGACATCGGTTGAGAGTGTCACAAGACAGATATTGCCAAGGGCAGTTAAGTGGGGATAAAAGATTGGAGCAAGCAAGTAAAAATCAGACCAATGCTTAGATGGGCAAAGGAAAGAAATACATTTTTGATTTAAGAAAATGTTAACTTTTAGTTAGTTCAAAATTTCATTATTTTCATGAACAACCTTGAATTAATCAAAAATAATAATGAGAAATCATAATGGTCATATTTGGATCACTTGGATAGTTTTAATAATCTGAAAGACTAATTTTGATTAGTTGATTCTTTTTGTGACATTAAACCTTTGTGCATGGCACAGGCAATTTTTTTTAGCCCCAAAATGGTGAAGGTATACATATTAGAACTCTGAATATACTAAGAGCGTTTTCAGGAAACTTGGCAAGCTATTAGTAAACATTACAGTTCTGTTGTGCACAAAAAATCAAATTTTAACAGAGTATTTAATTTGTACTAAAGATTTGTCTGAATTTCCAAAACCTTTACTAGGTCAACTGAATGAAATGTGATTTTCATGTTAAAAATAAGAATAATTATTTTCATCTTAGTTTACATATTCAAGTTGCATAATCTCTTGAACTTCCTTAATGAATATTAAAAGGTTTTTCTTGGGAGAAGTTTATATTTTATCTATTATTTTCTTGACCCTAACTCTTAACTGTTGTTACATCATCAATGTATATTGAAATGAAAGGTTGAAAGTTACAAAAAGAAAATGAAAAGTGCCTTTTTTTGTGAAAGTATTATTTGTTGCTACATCTTCAATTAATGATATTTCTAATTTGAACACATTTATTTTAATTTTATGGTTTTATTGCCTGGCTTGTACCACATAAGCAGTTTATTCATTTGTGAAAAGCAGTACACCACAGCAGAAATGTATTATCAGATTTTGGTTCACCAATGTACTGCACGGCATGAAACACTCACTAGAATGCATAGCTAAATAGACCTAGTTTTTTTCTCTGAGTTTGTTGTACAAAAACAAATTCATATACCTTTCAAATATCCATTTTAGAACACAAAAAATATATTAGTCTCTCAAACAGGATGTCCCAAAACTATTTTCATCTAACTAAGCTATAAATAGCGTAAAACAAATTCCATTATTTGTATGAGCAAAAACTTCACTTACACCTGTTACTTCCTCTTAACTAAGTCTGTAGCTGCCAATTTTAAAATGAAGATTGCAAGCTTGAAATAGGAAAATAGCTTTTTCTGTTGGTTAAAACAAGTACATCAAATAAGAACATGTGGCTTTGAAAACTTCCTTGAAAAAAAAAAGGATAGATAGTTTATATCATGGGTTGGAAAAATATATTAATGTCTCAACAAGTAGTTAAGCTATAAAGTTAAAGTTGTACATTTGACAATGTCATTATTTATAGTGTGTGTTTGTATCATTAGGAAGCTGTAAAAGCTATACTATTGAAGTTATACAAACTGAAAGGGGTAGAAACGAGAGCATATGTACATTGTGTGAAGATTGAGAATTTTAAAAAAATATTTCTTTTTGAAATTAGGAATCACAACTTGATGATACAAAAAAATTTGATTCTAAACCTGTTGCCAAGTTTATTGACATACATTGATAATAATGCTGTTTAATGAAATTTTGAATACAACTGTATAGAATGCAATGTGCAATTAACCACAGCTGTGCAGAAAAGGTTAATTGATTTAATTGTAGTTCTGATTAATTGACTATTTTACATGATACTAATCAATGTTCATAGGTAGTCAGTGATATTGGTTAATCAGGGTAATTGTCTAGCTGTACACTGTATACCTTCACACAGTAACATGCTTTTATATTTATGAGTATCTGTTATTGGAGACTAAATTAAGTAATGTATTTATTTATGTAATAGAATATGAACAATCGTTATTGTAATAGTACCATTCTAGTGAATCCTGATTTTAGGGGAAATGGTATTTTGTAAGATTTGATCAAATAATGAATTCTAATTATTTTGGAAAAAATATATCATGTAGTGATTTAAAGATTCTACTTTGAAATATTTTGGTAATAGTTATAGTCTGTTGAAAATGCTAGTAGAATACATAACCAATAAAAAAAAAGTTGTTTATTGTAGTTTCAGTACAAACTTGTTTTTAAAATTGTTATCTGGATATAGTAGTAGAACTAACATTGACAGTCAGTTGTCTTTACTGTAAAGTTGTCTGCTTTTACATGACCACAATGTTAATTATTCATATTAGATTGGAAAAAAGTACAAGACCCTCTTAAAACTAAACTTGTTTTTTATGTATATTTTCAATTTATTATAATTAAAATATAAAAATGAGAAACTTTTTTTGGTTAGATATGAAAACAAATTAAAAAGAAAATGTAAAAATATTTCTCAGTGAGGCTTGCATGTGAGCTGCACATGCATTACTTAATTCAGTATTTTGTTTACCATAACGCACTCACCAGGTGATTTCTTGTTTTGTTATACAGGTATAATAGTTATTCATGGTTCAAAGGGCAATAAAACAACAAAATTAAATGAAACATGTAAACTATTATAATCAAGAGGATAAATAACTAAGTTTTTGTTACAATCTGTAGTCATTCTAGAAAGAAAAAAGGTGATTTAAATGTATTTCATACCTTTTTGTGGTTGTTACGAGGTCAATCAAATGGACCAAGTCTGTATAGTATTAAGGTAGAGGAAATAACAGATAAGATATAAAGTTTTAATGAAAAAACTATTTAGGAGGTTGTAGAGGTTATGTAAGTAAAATATGAAAATTATGTTATGAAGAAAAGTATTTCTATTCTTGACATGTAAATCATCTTGCACTCATGCTAGTTTGAGTCAGACTAACTAAAGTAAATTCAGAGACAAATCTTTAGTAGAAATACTTTATTAAAAATTCTGAATTTTTATGTACAACCTAATTGTAATGTTTACTAAAAGCTTATGAATTTTTATAGAGATGTGTTATATAATCTTTTAAATGATATAACTTATAATAAACAATAATTATCCAATACAGGCTTGGTCTAATGAATTGACCTTGTGCATAAGGTTAATTAGTTATTGATAATGATTAAAGTAATGACTGTTGAACTAATTGCTTTGAAAATGTGTATGCTAAAGAGCAGTTAATGCTAATTTCAGTTTATATAGCATACATAACATTTAAGGACAACAAGGGACGTTCCACCTGCTAAACTAAAGTATTTATAAACACACAGATTTAGAACTAATAATAGGCAGATCTTAAAACTTGACTGCAGTAGATTTAGGTTTAAATTATTATAGCTATAAATTTTGCTTAGTTATTTTGTTCTTAAAATGAGATTTTTGTCAAGCTTGTTAAAATAGACACATGTTTAACAGTGTCACTTTGTCTACTTTTTGTTAAACAAATAGTAAAATTAATTTTTGATTTAAAAGCTTTTTGTTTAATTCTGTAAAAAAGAGTAATGCTCACTTTTTTGTATTTGTGCACTAGAATTCAAACTGCACTGTAACTTCAATATGTGGCATGAAGCAAGAAAACAAGAAAAGAAGATAAGAGGAATTATGGTAGACTACAAGAAAAGAGCTGAAAGGAGGAGAGAATATTATGAAAAAATTGTATGTATAGTACAAAGTTGTTGAATGCACGTTGGAATACAAAATGTTGTTAAAATCCATACAATACAGGAATTGAAATATTACATTCTCGCATTCCCACGGAATTTAACCCTTTCCAAACAGGTCACGGGTGAAAGGTCGTGTCATTGCATTTGTTGACTCGCATTAAAAATTTTATTGAACTACTATTTCATGAATTTATGTCAATAAGTTTGTATCAAACTGTAGATTATAATTAAAATTTTAATATTATACATTACTCAATTTCTTAATTTAAAAGTAAATATTAAAAAACACAGTTAAACATCGATTTGTGTGTGTCACGTGGTATGTTAAATGCAGCACTGGCTCAAATGATTTGTTTGTGATGTCAAAATACTATAGTTTCATACGAATTAGGAATGCAAATTACTGATATTGACAAACTAGAATATGAAATAAGAACCTCTTATCTTTTTTATTTGGTAAGATAATGCTCATGTAATGAATCAAACACAGTGAACCCCGCCCACCTCTTTCCATTTTTGGAAAGGTCCCTTATATACACTTACATCTCTATATGATATGAATAACCAATCAAAAGCTCAGAGTGTTCCTCTAGTGGCTTCTCTTTCTTTCGAACCAAGATTTCAAGGAGGTTGGTTGTCTTTAGTCTGCTCAAAATATCATTATTTTTTTAAGACTGAAATACAACTTGATAAATTATAGTGGAATTCTGTGGTATTGATATAGTAATTTATGATTTTTTAGTTATTGAAATGTATATATAAAACCTAAAAAAAATGTTTTCACTTCCTCCACATGCAGCAACCAAGTACAAAGGTTGTAACTACAAGAGATAATTGTTTGCTTTATTTCTTTCTTTATTTCCTGTTCTATATTTTAAGAAAAATACATATAAGAACTTATTTCTAAATAGCAATACTCTCTCTCTCTCTCTTTCTCTCTCTATATATATATATA
>NW_013666302.1:163651-165917 GCF_000517525.1 Limulus polyphemus
GTTTTAACTAATTTATAGTAAATTAGTACGGTAACTATGGAGTCGCTAGTTGGTGTCGCCACGTCTATTCGTAGTACTTGTGTATTGTTACGCCGTGGCAGAAAGGTCAATATAATAAAAATAATAAATATATATAAATGTATAATGTTATGAGATTTTATGCATTTAGTCTAAACATTTATGTCTTCGTGTTATAATTTCTAGTCCTTCTAGAAGGAAAAAGGCATAGTTTATATTTATTTCCTAATTTTTTTAATGTGGTTACGAGATCGGTCAAATTGACCAAACTCGTACAGAGATTCATTAGTGAAAATAACAGATATAATATAGTTTTTTTCTTAAGAAACATTTTATAACTATCTGGACATTATAAAGATTTCGCAAATGAAATTTGAAAATTTTCTGATGCACAAAAGTATTTTTTATCTTAAAATGAAAATTACTTTGCATGTTGGATAGGCAACATGTGGAAAAAAAAAAGCATGAGAAAAACATTGCTTTAAAAACCTTAAGACTTAAAAAAAAATTTGATATTTTGTGTATGAAAGCATTGTAATGTTTATTGATAATCTGTTAAATTTCATTAACATATGCTTACTAACTTAAAAGTTATAGCATGAAAACTATAACAAGCACATAATGGTTACGAGGTTGGTCCCAGGGACTGAGCCTGTGCTGAAAGAGTTAACTTTGCTTGAGGAATTGTATCTTTTTAGTTAGCATTCCCAATTTGGAATGCATGATCCATCTGTATTCCTTTAGTTATGAACAATGAAAGTGAACATATTGCATGGATTAAATAAAAAAACAATTCATGAGGAAATGAAACTTTACATGAGGGAATGTAATCTTCTTGATAGCTTTACCTTGAGTGAAGGTAATTTTATTTCATTGTTTATATCCCTGCAATAACTTAAAAATGTGAACAGTATTTTCAAAGTTATTTAACATTCTTTTTTAAGTTTGAATTTCATGTGAAATATTTAGAAAATAGTGATGAATTTGCAAACATAGCACTTGGGTACAATGATTTCCAACACTGAGTGCCAAGTATCTGCATAAAACAGAATTGTCTAGGATAAGTTAAATATAGAAAAAAAAATGGACAGGGACAGTAAAGAAAAAGAAGGGAATACAACAGAATGAAAAAAAAAGCTATTTTTACACTTAGAAATAATATTATGCTGTGGATCTTTATATGCTGGCCAGCTACTAAGTTTATTGTAAGGAACCAGTATTTAACTACTGGAGTAGGTAGGGAGCACATCTACAAGATCACATTCTGAACTTAAGAAAAAATTGGGAAATTTAAAGAATAAGGTACCTGTGCCAGATGATATTTCCCCAACTATTTTGAAGAAAGTTAAGGCTTATTGGATATGTGAGCCACTTTCTAGTATTTTCTGCAAGTCCTTGAATAGTGCCACAGGATTAGAAGTTTACTAATATTTCCTCTATTTTAAGGGAAGTAATAAAAATGGGTGTATTAGTCCTATGTTTGTGGTGGGAAAAGTTTTTGAAAGTGTGATAAAAGATACTTTGCAAAGTCATTTAACAAAGTTTAAAATTTTGTTGAATAGTAAGCATGGTTTCACTTGGAGAAATTCTTGCCTTAATAAACTTTTGACATTCTTTAAATAGGTTTCTGCTTATGTAGATGGAGGGTAAGGGTGTAGAATTGGTGTATCTGGATTTTCAGAAAGCATTTGACAAGGTGCCACATAAAGACTTGTTTAAAAAAATGATTTCTATAAGTGTGTAGGCTTAGTTGGCTGAATGGATAGAAAAGTGGCTGGATGAAAGAAAGCAAGAGTGTTGTTATTAAAGGATTTAGATCATTTGATGAGTTGGGTGAATAAATTGCAGATGATGTTCTGTTTGATTGGTTTCTTAAGCCATCTAAGCAGGTGTTGTTGCTAGTGGTAGGAAAAATTGGATATGAGGTTCTATCTACAGAAATATTGAATACAATTCTCATTGTATAGGTCCTTGGTTAAGCCACATGTGGAGTATTGTGTATCATTTTGTTCCCCTAAGCTTAAAAAGAACATTCAATTGTTCGAAATAATTTAGAGGAGGGCTACTAGGATGATATCTAGGATTGCAAGGTTGTCATACGAGGACAGGTTAAGATCTCTGAAATTTTCTCTTTTAAAAGCAGAGTTAGAGGGGTTCTGCTCGAGGTATTTCAGATTGGAAAGGGAATTGATAGTGTTGATGCATCATCTTTTTTCATACTTAATGGTGAAAATAGTAGAACTAGGGG